>NC_045980.1:30057937-30317937 GCF_010909765.2 Amblyraja radiata | reverse complement strand
TTCCCTCTCTCTCCATCCCTCCCCCACCCAAGTCGCACCAGCTTCTCGTTTACACCCAACAAACAGCTAACAACAGCCTGTGTCCTGTATCATCGCTTTTTTTGTATATCGTCCATTCATTGTGCTGTACCTCTCTACATCATCGTCCCTATCTCTCATTTCCCTTTCCCCGTGACTCTCAGTCACAAGGGTCCCGACCCGAAACGTCACCCATTCCTTCTCTCCAGAGATGCTGCCTGCCCCGCTGGATCACTCCGGCTTTTTGTGCCTATCTTCTTTGGGATGTACGTGCAAACTCCGCACGGACAGCACCCGAGGTCAGGATCGAACCCGGGTCCCTGGTGCTGTGAGACAGCAGCTACACCAGAATATAAATGCTCCCACTTTAAGTGTTAACTTGTCTGTTCTCCCCAGAAGCTGACTATGGACCCACCCCTAGTAATTACTGTTACACCATTGTCTATTCCTGATGGAAAAAATGCCAGGAATACATTTGTAGTTATTTGTGATTGTTTCTAGCTTTTCCTATTCCAGAAATAATGTTAACAAAGCCTGCTGCTGCCATTTCCCACCCACAGCCGTCTCCCTCCCGCTGAATGCATTTGAGAGTAGTTCCCCCTGAATTAGCAGTGCTAATCCCACCACAGGCTGCTGGAATTTAGTTTAGTTTAGAGATACAGCGTGGAAACAGGCCCTTCGGCCCATCGAGTCAGTGCTGACCACCGCTCACCCCATACACTTATGCCCCTGTCCCACTGAGGAAACCTGAACGGAAACCTCTGGAGACTTTGCGCCCCACCCAAGGTTTCCGTGCGGTTCCCGGAGGTTGCAGGTGGTTGCCGGAAGTTGCAGGTAGTGGAAGCAGGTAGGGAGACTGACAAAAACCTCCGGGAACCGTGGGTGGGGCGCAAAGTCTCCAGAGGTTTCCGTTCAGGTTTCCTAAGTGGGACAGGGGCATAACACTACCCTACACACAGGGGACATTTACAATCTCTAACAAAGCCATTGAACCTACAAACCTGCACGCCTTTGGCATGTGGGAGGAATCCGGAGCCGCCGGAGAAAACCCACGCGGTCACGCGGAGAGCGTGCAAACTCCGTACATTCAGCACCCGTGGTCAGGATCGAACCGGGGTCTCTGGGGCTGTAAGGTAGCAACTCTACCGCTGCGTTGCCATGCTGCTTGCTGCTCAATGTTTCTCTACTCCCCATGTTCGCTCTTGTTTCCTCTTGGAGTGTCTGTTTTTTGAACAGGAGTTTGTGTATATGAGATAATCCTTGTGTTCAGAATCGTTCCAGTGCTTTTCTGATGTGTATATTTTTACTGAGGGAGCCGGTATCAAGCGCCGCGCAAAGTGCACGAGGGTGGCGCGGTGGCGCAGCGGTAGAGTTGCTGCCTTATTGCGCTTACAGCGCCAGTGACCCGAGTTCGATCCCTACCATGAGTGCTGACTGTGTGAGTGGGGTTTGTACGTTCTCCCCATGACCTGCGTTGGGTTTTCTCGGTTTCCTCCCACACGCTAAAGACGTGCAGGTTTGGAGGTCATTTGGCTTGGTAAAAGTATTCGTACAGTTTTGGTCTCCTAATCTGAGGAAAGACATTCTTGCCATAGAGGGAGTACAGAGAAGGTTCACCAGACTGATTCCTGGGATGGCAGGACTTTCATATGAAGAAAGACTGGGTAGACTCGGCTTGTACTCGCTAGAATTTAGAAGATTGAGGGGGGATCTTATAGAAACTTACAAAATTCGTAAGGGGTTGGACAGGCTGGATGCAGGAAGATTATTCCCGATGTTGGGGAAGTCCAGAACTAGGGGTCACAATTTAAGGATAAGAGGGAAGTCTTTTAGGACCGAGATGAGAAAATCATTTTTTACACAGAGAGTGGTGAATCTGTGGAGTTCTCTGCCACAGAAGGTAGTTGAGGCCAGTTCATTGGCTATATTTAAGAGGGAGTTAGATGTGGCCCTTGTGGCTAAAGGGATCAGGGGGTATGGAGAGAAGGCAGGGATGGGATACTGAGTTGGATGATCAGCCATGATCATATCGAATGGCGGTGCAGGCTCGAAGGGCCGAATGGCCTACTCCTGCACCTATTTTCTATGTTTCTATGCAGGTTTGTAGGTCATTTGGCTTGGTAAAAGTATACAATTGTCCCTAGTGTGTGTAGGATAGTGTTAGTGTGCGGGGATCTCTGGTCGGAGCGGACTCCGTGGGCCGAAGGGCCTGTCTCCGGCGCTGTGTCTCTAAATTTGCCCCCTTCTCTACACTGAACAATTTGCCAGGTTCTGTCCCCAAGTCGCCAGCGAACTTTTGTTTATTTGCTGCTTGTAATCCTGGATCATCGGAAAGTGCACAATTAAACTCCTGGGCTTTTGATCTCTTTCTTCCGCAGTGCAGCTATCTGCTCCAGGTTTGGCTCCCTGCTACTCCTTTGAAAACGGCCTTTAAAATTGTCACAAAACCTCACGCTGTTTGTTTTAATTAATTCAACCTGCCTGCTGCGCCCCCAGCCATTTTGCTAAAAACTCTGCACCGTTCCAAGAACTTAAAGATGCACCTTAAAGTTTCTACCCAAACTCTCTGACTGGAGCAGGTCAGGTAAACCGCGGCTTAATGTCGGGTCCACGAAGGACAAATATCCAGGGGTCTGAGACCAGCCTTGCAATGTTATGAAAGAGTCTTCGGAATTTAGACTTTGAGAGAAACGGCGCGGAAACACGCCCTTCGGCCCATCGAGTCCGCGCCGACCAGCGATCCCCCCCATGCGCAAACACTAACCATTACACTAGGGACAATTTACAATTTTACCGAAGCATGGACTCAAAGGTTCAAAGGTTCTTTATTAGTCACATACACCAATTAGTGTAGTGAAATGCGTATTGCGTTTGTACGTTCTCCCAGTAACCGCGTGCTCCGGTTACTCCGGGTGCTCCGGTTTCCCCCCCACGCTTCAAAGACGTGCAGGTTTGTAGGTTAATTGGCCTCTGCAAATTGCCCCGAATGCACAGGGTGGGCTAGCATAGCATAGAATCATTGTACGGGTGTTTGATGGCTGTGTGGGCCCAAGGGCCGGTTTCCGCGCTCTATCTATAAACTGAACCAAACTAAACCTACACATGGAACGAATCACGGGGGAGAGGGGGTGAAAATCTTTCTTTTTTTTAAAATAGTTTTTTTTTTCTTTTAAAATCTTTTTATTAGTTTTTTCAAAAAAACAAAAACAAAACAAAAATAAATAAATAATGATGAACACAACAATGATATTGATACATAGGAATCAGGATTACATTAATAGATATAATCTAAATATGAGTCCAGTGAGTATAGACCTCCCGGTCTCTATGTAAATATAGTTAAGTGTTTAAAAGAGAACTTGTATATATAAAAACAAAAAGAGAAAAACAAAAAAAAAAAGAAAAACAAAACCCCCTAAACTAGAGGGAAAAAAAAGCAAAACAGAATCTGGGCTACAAAGAATTTCAACAATTTAAGTCCCTGTTTGTCGTCAAGACCGTTCCACAGTATAAAGGTAAAATAATTATTATAACAGTTGGAGAGGGGACAATTTATATCGTGCGATAATGTTGAATAAAGCTTCCCCAAGTCCTATCAAATTTAACCAAGGGTTCAACAACGTCACTCCTAATTTTTTCTAAATTTAAACATGATATCGTTTCAGAGTACCAATGTGGTCGGAGGATTAGAGTCTTTGGGTGAAAATCTGACAGCAACTTCAAGTCCCCGTGTTGGGGATACACATCATATTAAAACATGATGCTTGCAGTAACTCAGCGGGTCAGGCAGCATCTAGGGACACCTATTCTTTTTCTCCATAGATGCTGCCTGAGTTACTCCAGCACTTTGTGTAAAGCACCATCTGCAGTTCCTTCCTACACTACTATAACTTGTCTTGTGTTTGTGCTTGAAGTTTACAGGAAGTGAACTCCATGATTAATAAAAGACTGAAGGATGCCATCTTCACCGACCAGTGGAGTGAGCTCTTTATGGACACTCTTAGTCCCTTTGGTTACGTGTTGGTAAGTTTAAATTGTATATTACAATTCGTTACAAGTGATTGTATTGGCCCTCGCGACTTCCCTTGGTAAGAGGGTGGCATGGTGGCGCTGCCTTACAGCGCCAGAGACCCGGGTTCGATCCTCACTAAGGGTGCTGTCTGTGTGGAGTTTGTACGTTCTCCTCGTGACCCGCGTGGGCTTTCCCCGCTACTCCGGTTTCCTCCCACACGCCAAAGACGTACAAGGTTGTAGGTTAATTTGGCGTTGGTAAAATTGTTAACATTGTCCATAGTGTGTAGGATAGTGCTAGTGTACAGGGATCGCTGGTCGGCGTGGGCTGAATGGTCTGTTTCTGTGCTGTATCTCTAAACTAAACTAATCTTAAAACTGAAACCTAATCCAAGCAACATTCTGATAAACCTCCTCTGCATCCTCTCCAAAGCTCCACGTCCTTCCTGTAATGGGCTGACCAGAACTGCACGCAATGCTCCAAATGACTGACGCATTGTGAGACATATCGTGGCCATGGAAGGTGCTTCATAAGTAACCGTACTTCCTCTTTTTCCAGTGTCATCTCTATGTTAAAATGAAATAACAGGTAGTGTTACTCATCTAGTGAATCTGAGATGAGGAAAAACTTTTTCACCCAGAGAATTGTGAATCTGTGAACTTCTCTGCCATAGAAGGCAGTGGAGGCCAATTCACTGGATGTATTCAAGAGAGAGTTAGATCTAACTCTTGGGGCTAACGGAATCAAGGGATATGGGGAGAAAGCACGAACTGGGCACTGATTTTGGAAGATCAGCCATGATCATATTGAATGGCAGTGCAGGCTCGATGGGCCGAAAGGTCTCCTCCTGCAGCTATTTTCTATGTTTTCTTTTTTTTTCTAATATAACATTGATGGATATCGCTATGGTTAAAAACATCTCGATTTCCTCCTGACACAGGTAACCTCTGAGAGGATGCAAGGACAGTTACTCTTGGTGTTTGTCAAATACTATCTGCTGCCAAGCCTGCAAGATATCCAGACCAACTGCACCAGGACTGGACTTGGTGGATACTGGGTAAGCATCACGATTCAAACGGATAGATGTCTTTGGAGGAATTATTTAGTTAAGAGTTCGGAGGTTCAGCATGGGAACGGGCCCTTCGGCCCACCGAGCCCACGCCGACCATCGATCACCCATTCACACTGGTCCTATGCTATCCCACGTTCCCATCCACTCCCTGAACACTGGGGGCAGTTAACCTACATAACCGCATGCCTTTGAGATGTGGGAGAAAACCTGAGCACCAGGAGGAAACCCACGCGGTCATGGCGTACGTGCAAACTCCACACAGACAGCACCCAAGGTCAGGGTCGAACCGGGGCTTAGTCTGTGTGCCTGAGTCTCATCCTAGTGAGCCACAGTACACCATTGTGACTGTCATCATTTTATATACCTCTACCAAGTCTCCCCTCAACCTCTGACGCTCCAGAGAAAACAATCCCAGTTTATCCAATCTCTCCATGAAGCTGAAACCATCTCATCCAGGCAACATTCTTGTAAACTTCTTGTGTGTCCTCTACAAAGCCTCCACATCCTTTCTGTAAATTATGCCTTAATTCTGAAGAAGGGTCTCCACCTGAATCCTTCTCTGCCTGTCCCGCTGAGTTACTCCAGCTTTATTGTGTCTATCTTCAGTTTAAACCAGCATCTGCAGTTCCTTCCTACACATTATGTCTATCCTATCTGTGCCTCTCATAGTCTCATGTACAAAATTACGTATGTTTATGTTGTCGACTGTAGGTGAACAGAAGTTAAACTGGTTTGGTGTATATGAAGCTGATGTGTCTGCCTCATATATATGAATCATATATATAATATCAGGTATATGCATTGTGTATATGAAGCAGATACATCTGATACATATACATCTCGTTGATTGTGACTTCAACAGAGACTCCAATCACCAGCAATGCTCCAGTTCCTAAAATATCCAAACTTTCCTCCCACTCCATCATGAAACAATAAAGAACAAAACTAAAGATAGACACACAATGCTGGAGTAACTCAGCGGGACAGGCAGCAGCTTTGGAGAGAAGCAATGGGTTACGTTTCAGGCCGAGGCCCTTCTTAAGACCCGAAATGTCACCCCTTCCTTCTCCCCAGAGATGCTGCCTGTCCCGCTGAGTTACTCCAGCATTTTGTGTCTATCTTCAGTCGAAACCAGCATCTGCAGTTCCCTCCTACACACAAAAAAATTTAAATGAGCTCCAAGATGGATCTCAGCAAGATATTCATTATGCAGTCAGCAGTGAAGCATCCAGAGGTTGGCTTTGCTTTCAGAATGTCAACAATCACTGTTACTTGGTGATAACCGATCGTTTCTCATGGTGCATTAGTTCAATGACTACACGTGGTAATCTGCTCATTCACATTGTTCTCTTCTCATGACACAAGAAGCAGCTCGTTAAGCCAGAGCTGTGAACATGAGCCCAGGCACTAATTACTGTTTGCAGGCAGTTAGACCTATTCTGTGACGCACACTTGACAACACAGTGCAGTTTACACTGAAGATTGACACAAAGTGCCGGAGTAACTCAGCGGGACAGGCAGCGTCTCTGGAGAAAGGGAGTCGGTGGTGTTTTGGGCTGAGACTCTTCTTCAGAACTGAGAGTCAGGGGAGAGGGGGAAACTGGGGTTACGTAAAACCCTTTCACTCTCACAGAGAGTGGTGAGTCTGTGGATTCTCACAGAGAGTGGTGAGTCTGTGGATTCTCACAGAGAGTGATGAGTCTGTGGATTCTCACAGAGAG
This sequence comes from Amblyraja radiata, assembly GCF_010909765.2. Lineage (NCBI taxonomy): Eukaryota > Metazoa > Chordata > Chondrichthyes > Rajiformes > Rajidae > Amblyraja > Amblyraja radiata. The sequence goes on along the minus strand of NC_045980.1, from coordinate 30,311,114 downwards.
TGGTGAGTCTGTGGATTCTCACAGAGTGGTGAGTCTGTGGATTCTCACAGAGAGTGGTGAGTCTGTGGATTCTCACAGAGAGTGGTGAGCCTGTGGATTCTCACAGAGAGTGGTGAGCCTGTGGATTCTCACAGAGAGTGGTGAGTCTGTGGATTATCACAGAGAGTGGTGAGTCTGTGGATTCTCACAGAGAGTGGTGAGTCTGTGGATTCTCACAGAGAGTGGTGAGTCTGTGGATTCTCACAGAGAGTGGTGAGTCTGTGGATTCTCACAGAGAGTGGTGAGCCTGTGGATTCTCACAGAGAGTGGTGAGTCTGTGGAATTCTCTGCCTCAGAGGGCGGTGGAGGCAGGTTCTCTGGATGCTTTCAAGAGAGAGCTAGAAAGGGCTCTTAAAAATAGGGGATATGGGGAGAAGGCAGGAATTGGGGATGATCAGGCAAGATCACATTGAATGGCGGTGCTGGCTCGAAGGACCAAATGGCCTACTCCTGCACCTATTGTCTATTGTCTATTGAGCCTGCAAAGCCTCCAGATCCTGTAATGGGGTGACCAGAACTGTAGACAAGACTCCAAATGCGGCCTAACCAAAGTCCTCCAAAGCTCCAGAGTCAGGGACAGTCTCTTCCTGTGTGTGTGAAACATGTTGCCCTTATGGTTCCTATTATAATGTTCCCCACTCACATTAAACCCAAATCCTCTGGTTCTTAATTCCCCTACTCTGGGTAAAAGACTCAATGCATTTACCCAACCTAATCCATATCTTGACCATCCATCACCCTTACATTTCCTTCTTGGCACATCCTCGTAGATCTTCTCTGCACTCTTTCCTGCTTAATGACATGTAAGGATGTCACGGGTTCTGGGGTGAAGGCAGGAGAATGGGGTTGAGAGGGAAAGATAGATCAGCCATGTGTAGGAAGGAAATGCAGATGGTGGTTCAAACCGAAGAGATAGAAGCAAAACGCTGGAGTAACTCAGCGGGACAGGCAGCATCTCTGGAGAGAAGGAATGGGTGACGTTTCGGGTCAAGACCCTTCTTCAGACCATCATTGGGTCATTCAGATCAGTCACGATTGATTGAATGGCGGAGGAAACTTGCTACAACTTGCTACAACTTACGGGCTTATGAACGCGCGGGACTGAAGTGCTGACGTCAGTGTCTGTGTTCTTGGACCTTGTGCCGCAGGGGAACAAGGGAGGGGTGAGCGCCAGGCTGTCTCTGTGCGGCCACATGATCTGTTTCCTCAACTGCCACCTGCCCGCTCACATGGAGAATGCTGAGCAGCGCATGGACGACTTTGAGAGCATCCTCCAGCTGCAGCAGTTCAACGGCCCCCTCGCCAGCGGCGTCCTCGACCACGAGTGAGTACCGCAACACCCTAATGCAGTACTGCTGACACCCACTCATGCAGCACGACTTACGCTCGCTAATGCCTCACGGGTAATACTCACTAATGCATCACTGCCAACAATAATGCATTACTGCTATCATCCACTAATGCATCACTGCCAACAATAATGCATTACTGCTGATACCCACTAATGCATCACTGCCAACAATAATGCATTACTGCTATCATCCACTGATGCATCACTGCTAACTCTCAGTGCTGACACTGGTGGGCTGCTCAATGGTGGCATAGTGGCAGAGTTGCTGCCTGACAATGCCAGCGAACTCAGTTCGATCCTGACTACGGGTGCTGTCTGTACGGAGCTGCCAGTGGAGGTACTTGAGGCAGGTACTATAACAACATTTAAAAAACATTTGGACAGATGCGTGGACAGGAAAGGTTTCGAGGGTCATGGGCCAAACACGGGGGGTGGGGCTAGTTTAGATGGAGCATCTTGGTCAGCATGGGAAAGATGGGCCTAATGGCCTGTTTCCATGCTGTATGATTCTATGATTCTAGACTAAACTAAATGATACAGGACGCGTGGTCGCAGATTGAGACGTGCCGAGATGATGACCTGGGAATTGGTGCAGGTGGAAGTCACAGAGAAAGGTTAGGAAAGATCTGATGGAATTTAAAAGCAGCAAAGAGGCGAAGAAAGGGCGGCACGGTGGAGCAGCGGTAGAGTTGCTGCCTTACAGCGCCAGCGACCCGGGTTCGATCCTGACAACGGGTGCTGTCTGTACGAAGTTTGTTCTTTCTCCCTGTGTGACCGCGTGGGTTTTCTCCGGGTGCTCCGGATTCCTCCCGCACTCCAAAGACGTGCAGGTTTGCAGGTTAATTGACTTCGATAAAATTGTAAGTTGTCCCTATTGTGTAGGATACGCACCAAGTAAGTAAGTAAGTAAGTTTATTGGCGAAGGATTCACATACAAGGAATTTGCCCACAAGTAACAACATGACATACGGTGACAGTTACGAATGACTCAGAAAACACTAAACATTAATAATAATAAAACATTAATGATGAAGCACCATTGATCAAGCATGTGAACCAACATTATGGGTAGAAGGCAGGAGAATGGGGTTAGGAGCGAGTGATAGGTCAGCCTCGATTGAATGGTGGAGTAGACTTGATGGGCCAAATGGCCTAATTCTGCTCTTATCACTTACGATTTTGTGGTAGTGTTAGTGTACGGGGGATCGCTGGTCGGCGCGGACTTGGTGGGCCGGTGCCTGTTTCATCGCTGTATCTCTAAAACAATAGTGGGGGGGGGGGGGGGGAGTGAAGGAGCCACTCTGCGATCCTTCTGGTAAGCTGTTGCTCCGTTGTGTTTCTGTACAGCGTTGTGTTTTGGTTTGGCGACCTGAACTTTCGTATCGAGCAGTACGACATCCGCTTCGTGAAAAATGCCATTGAAAAGAACAAGTTGGATGTGCTGTGGGAGAAAGATCAGGTACGATCAATAACACAAGCATTTTCATATTCTGTCCTCACAGGGAAGGAAGCCATTCGGCCCATTGAGTCCATGCCAGCTCTCGACGCAATCCCCTGAACCCAATCCCCGTTGGTTTCCCCGTAAGCTCCACTCCCTCACATGCCAGTAAGCTCCATGCTGATTCGCCTAACACCCACTTACACTCCGGGCGATTTACAGTAACCAATTAACGGGCCAAATTACCGCATCAATGGGAATGTCAGGGGAAACACGTGTGGTGGAACTGAGAACGTGCAAACTCCACACCGACAGCACCAGAGGGCAGCGGGTGGCCATGCTGCCCGAGGCCACCTGAGGTGTGCGGCAGCAGCACTACCTGCCGTGCCAAAGTGGCAGCCTTTCAGTCTCGACACAAAATGCTGGAGTAACTCAGCGGGACAGGCAACATCTCTGGAGGGAAGGAATGGGTGATGTTTCGGATCGGGACCCTTCTTCAGAAGCCTTTCAGTCTTCCGGGTCTCAAACCCATCATTACTCAGGTAAGAGCCCACACAAAACCTGACAAGGAAATGTCACGTTGGTGTGTTTATGGACAGGAAGCATGCGGTTTATTTGATGAAAGCATTTAAAAGGGCGGCACGATGGCGCAGCTGGGTGAGCTGGTGCCTCGCAGCGCCAGAGACCCGGGTGTGATCCTGTCCTCAGGTGCTGACTGGAGTTTCCGCGGTGGGTATTTTTCTGATGTGACCGCGTGGGTTTTTCTCCAGGCGCTCCAGTTTCCACCCACCTCCCAAAGGCGTGCGGGTTTGCAGGTTATTTGCCCTTAGGTGGCAACTATTTGCATACCTTGGGTGTGTAAGCAAAGAGTGTCACTGTGACTTGTCACATGTGGCAATAAAGTCTTCAATTCATTCATTCATAAGCTAGATGCAGGAAAAATGTTCCCAATGTTGGGCGAGTCCAGAACCAGGGGCCACAGTCTTAGAACAAAGGGGAGGTCATTTAAGACTGAGGTGAGAAAAAACTTTTTCACCCAGAGAGTTGTGAATTTATGGAATTCCCTGCCACAGAGGGCAGTGGAGGCCAAGTCACTGGATGGATTTAAGAGAGAGTTAGATAGAGCTTTAGGGGCTGGTGGAGTCAAGGGATATGGGGAGAAGGCAGGCACGGGTTATTGATAGGGGACGATCAGCCATGATCCCAATGAATGGCGGTGCTGGCTCGAAGGGCTGAATGGCCTCCTATTTTCTATAAGGTCATAGGGAATAGTAGAATTAGGCCATTCAGGCCATCACGTCTACTTTGCCATTCAATCATGACTGATTTATCTCTCTCTCCTAACCCTATTCTCCTGCCTTCTCCCCATAACCCCTGACACCCATACTAATCAACAATCTATCTATCTCTGCCTTAAAACAATATCCACTGACTTGGCCTCCACAGCCTTCTGTGGCAAAGAATTCCATAGATTCCCCACCCTCTGACCATGGAGATTTCTCCTCATCTCCTTCCTAAAAGAACGTCCTTTAATTCTGAGGCTGTGACCTCTAATCGTAGGCTCTGCCACTGGTGGAAACATCCTCTCCACATCCACTCTATCCAAAGCCTTTCACTATTCTGTACGTTTCAATGAGGTCCCCCTTTCATTCTCCTAAACTCCAGCGAGTACAGGCCCAGTGCCGACAAACGCTCATCATGGGCTGACCCACTCATTGCTGGGATCATTCTTGTAAACCTCCTCTGGACCCTCTCCAGAGCCAGCCAGCACTTCCTTCCTCAGATATGGGGCCCTAAACTGCTCACGATATTCCAAATGCGGCCTGACCAGTGCCTTATAGAGCCTCAACCATAGAGCTGGACTGTGGTTCCTTCCTCAACTTTGGCGCCACTGTGTTGTGTTGTGGTTGTGTTGTGTCGTGGACTTCTGTGTTTGTGCTTTAAAAATTTTTTTTTTAATATGTTTTATTTATTTATTACTTATTTTTATGTTACTTGACTGTGAGGAAAATTCATTTTGTCGTCTCTAATATGAGAAAATGACAATAAATTGAATACAATACAATACCATTACATCCCTGTTTTTGTATACAAGCCCTCTTGGAATAAATGTTGAGTTTGCTGTCGTTATTCGGTTCATTCGGTGACTAGTGGGGTTTGCACAGCGGGTTGACAGCAAAACCGTTCCCATCTGCCCTCTCCGTGCCCTTGGCCTAGCTTTCAGCTGCTCCTTTTGTCATTGCCCGAGGAAACTGGGCCGGAATCGGCAGGTATGTTGCCGTGGCAACGGGTCCATTTTTAGGAAATGCAAAAAACCGTTCAGGTGGCTTGAGGCGAAACAGAAACTGCTCCATCTTCCTGTCGAACTGGAATAAGTGGACCTCAGGAGGTTTGGATAAAGAGGGTTTAAAAAGGAACTGCAAATGCTGGAAAATCGAAGGTAGACAAAAATGCTGGAGAAACTCAGCGGGTGCAGCAGCATCTATGGAGCGAAGGAAATAGGCAACGTTTCGGGACGAAACGTTGCCTATTTCCTTCGCTCCATAGATGCTGCTGCACCCGCTGAGTTTCTCCAGCATTTTTGTGTACCTTGGATAAAGAGGGAATCAGTGGAAGAAGCTTTGCAGCCCTGAAGTGAGATGGAACAGCGCTTCAGGCCAAGAGTGTTCTAAGTGAGGAAGATGGCCAAATATGAAGAACTGGTCATAGACTGCCGCAAGCAGGGCTGGAAGGCAAGGTGTACGCCCATCGAGGTTGGCTGCAGAGGTTTTGCAGGGCAATCGCTCTACAAAGCCTTGAGTGCACTGGGCATCAACGGAGTGGCGAGGAGAAGGGCCATCAAGAACACCACCGGAGAAGGCCTCGAGATGGCTCTGGATCAGGAGAGGAGGTCCATGGGGAGGAGCGAATGCCACCTGAACACAAGTCGTGCTCTGATCAACCACGGCTGGGTCGCCTGGGTGAGGGTGTCTGATGTTGAAAGACCCGAAACACCCAATGACCCCAGGTTACATCACTGATGATGTGTTCAGGAGCATCTATCGATGTATTTGTATCAAATAAGTGTGGTGCAGATCTCCCATTACAAATGTCTTTATTTTTTGGTTTTCTCCCCATCTTTAACATGTTACTGCCCCTCACATACGTGCCCCCAGGCTGTTCGGTGCCTTCAAATGCAGATGGGGCAGCACTCCGTTCAATTGTTGATAGAAACATAGAAAATAGGTGCAGGAGTAGACCATTCGGCCCTTCGAGCCTGCACTGCCATTCAATATGATCATGGCTGATCATCCAACTCAGTATCCCGTACCTGCCTTCTCTCCATACCCCCTGATCCCCCTAGCCACAAGGGCCACATCTAACTCCCTCTTAAATATAGCCAATGAACTGGCCTCAACTACCCTCTGTGGCAGAGAGTTCCAGAGATTCGCCACGCTCTGTGTGAAAAATGTTTTTCTCATCTCGGTCCTAAAGGATTTCCCCTCTATCCTTAAGCTGTGACCCCTTGTCCTGGACTTCCCCAACATCGGGAACAATCTTCCTGCATCTAGCCTGTCCAACCCCTTAAGAATTTTGTTAGTTTCTATAAGATCCCCCCTCAATCTCCTAAATTCTAGCGAGTACAATCCGAGTCTATCCAGTAGACACACTGTCAAGGACAGCCGAGTCTGTCCTTGAAAGACTTGCACAGGGGAAGCTCCAAGTATTTTAACCCCATGTTAGGCTGCATTGTTCAGAACTCAACTAGACTCTAGACACACAGCGCAGAAACAGACCCTTCAGCCCATCGAATCCACACCGACCAGCGATCCCCATACACTAACACTATCCTACACACTAGCAACAATTTACAAGTTTACCGAAGCCGATCCCGAAGATAGATACAAAATGCTGGAGTAACTCAGGGGGTCAGGCACTTACTCCAGCATTTTGTGTCTATCTTCGGTGCAAAGCAGCATCTGCAGTTCCTTACGCTGTCTTTGTACCCTTCCATATCTCCAGTTTCCCTCTCCCCTGACTCTCCGTCTGAAGAAGGGTCTTCATTCCTATTCTCCAGCGATGCTGCCTGTCCCGCTGAGTTACTCCAGCTTTTTGCGTCTATCTGCAGTTCCTTCTGACACAACCTACAAACCTGTACGTCTTTGTAATGTGGGAGGAAACCTGAGCACTCCGAGAAAACCCACGCAGGTCACGGGGAGAACGAGCAGACTCCGTACAGACAAGACCCGTGGTCAGGATCGAGCCCGGGTCTCTGGCACTGTAAGGCAGCAACTCTACCACTAGTTGGGATGACAGATGACGCAATGGGCTAAGTGTTCGGCTGGCAACCGGAAGGTAGCCGGTTCGAATCCCGCTTGGAGTGCATACTGTCGTTGTGTCCTTGGGCAAGACACTTCACCCACCTTTGCCAGTGTGTGAATGTGTGTGAGTGATTGGTGGTGGTCGGAGGGGCCGTAGGCGCAGATTGGCAGCCACGCTTCCGTCAGTCTGCCCCAGGGCAGCTGTGGCTACAGAAGTAGCTCACCACCACCGAGTGTGACTGAGGAGTGAATGAATAATGCGATGTAAAGCGCCTTGAGTATTAGAAAGGCGCTATATAAATCCCATCCATTATTATTATTATTACCACTGCACCATTGTGCCACACCAGAATTTTCATGGTTCTGGTGATTCTTTCCTCTAAGCCAAAAGATTGTCCCCTTCCCATCTCAAACGCAAAAATATAAAAAATAGGCCCTTTGTGCCTGTTCTGTCATTCTTTTTTTTAATATATTTTTTTATTAAAGGTAATCAATTACAATGCTTCAAACAACTTTATATCAAATTAATTCAATTTGCCTTAAGTAAAACACTAGTAATACTTATCTACTATTTTTTTAGAAATAATGATAGAGAAAGAATAGAACAGTTATAAATCATTAAGAGAGTGATTAAATAATAATTTGATTATATATAAGAAAGAAAAGAGAAACGAAAAAAAAAAAAAAAAAAAAAAAAAATTTTTAGTAACCACAATATGTATTATTAATAACACTACTACAAGTGATAGTATCAATAAAGACATATATGTAATTCCAATATAAAAATGAATTATTCTCACCAAATCCCGCAGGGTGCACGCCGAGCTGTGTTGCCAAGAACAGCTACTTCTCTAAATACTGTATATATGGAGACCATATCTGTTCAAAAGAATTATACTTGTCCAATAGGACAAATCTAATTCTTTCCAGATGTAACGTCTCCATCATCTCTGTTGCCCACATTTGGTTGTGGGGGATAATGTTCCCTTCCAAAATTTCAATATGATTTTTTTTTCCAATTATTAAACAGTAATCAAAGAAATTTCTTTGATTTACTGTAAGTGATAGATGTAAATCCGGAATTCCAAATATTATTAGCTTTGGGTTAGGGTCCAATTTAACTTTGATGACTTCAGAAATAACTTTAAAAATTTCTGTCCAGTAATAATTCAATTTAGGACATGTAACGAAACTATGTATTAAATTTGCCTCTGCTTTCTTGCACTTATCACAAATAGCGGAGAGATTCGGAAAAATACTATTTAATTTAGTTTTCGAATAATGTAACCTATATAATACTTTAAATTGTATCAGTATATGTCTGGCGTTTAATGAACACCGGTGTATTCGTTGTAGACTTTCTTCCCAGTTTTCTTTTGTTATAGCCAATCCCATTTCATTTTCCCATGCTTGACGATATACTTCCGTTATTGGATTCTCCTTATCCAAAATGATGTTATATATATAGGCTATTAATTTTTCTGTATTTGGATATAAATTAAACAGTTCATCTAACAATCCTGCTTCTTTATTTTTATAATCTTGTGTATTGGATTTAATATAATCTCTAATTTGTAAATACCTAAACAAATGTTGTGGAGACAATCCATAAATATCTTGTAACTCCTGGAATAAAAGAAATTTTCCTTTTCTATACAGGTGTTCTATCCTTGTAATTCCTAAATCATCCCATTGTTTAAACCCCCCATCTAATATAGCAGGTTTAAACGATGGATTATTCATAATTGGTAATCTAAATGAGAGATTATCCAAGTGTAGAGTCTTAACTATTTGTTTCCAAATACGTCTATTATTATATATTATTAGGTTGTCTTTATAATATTTTTTTTGTACTTCCGTTGGTGCAAAAATTATCGAACCTACATTGAAAGGTAGACAGTCCTCCTTTTCTATATTTAACCATGTCGGTTCATGATCCATATTTACCCACCAGAAATTCATATTCTTAATCTGAACAGCCCAAAAATAATATAAAAAGTTTGGAAGTGCTAATCCTCCATTTATCTTAGCTTTGCATAGATGTTTTTTATTTATTCTGTGATTTTTATAATCCCAAATAAAACTATTGACAATATTATCAATTTTTTTAAAAAAAGTTTTCGGAAGAAAAAAAGGAATAGCCTGAAACAAATATAACAACTGCGGTAGAAATACCATCTTTATGGCACTTATTCTACCAATCATGGATATAGGCAGTGTTTTCCAATATAAAATATTTTTTCTAAGTTTATCTAATAGTTGAGGATAGTTGGATTTTATTAATGAGTTATGAGTTTTAGTTACGTTAATCCCTAAATATTTAAGTTTGTCTGTAACTACTTTTAATGGGTATTGTTGTAATGTATTAAGATTTATTCCTGTTATTGGCATAATCTCGCTTTTATCCCAATTAATCCTATACCCAGAAAATGCACCAAACTTAGTTATAATGTTTAGCAGGTTGGGAATACTAATTTCCGGTTTTGTAATATAAATCAAAACATCATCTGCATATAAAGAAATTTTATTAATTGTTGTATCAGTATTATAGCCATATATTTCAGGTTCAGATCTAATTTTTTCCGCCAATGGTTCTATCACCAATGCGAACAATAAGGGTGATAACGGACATCCCTGTCTGCATCCCCTAGAGAGTTTGAATTTGGCTGATAAAATTTGGTTAGTCAAAATTCTTGCCATAGGATTCGAGTATAAAATTCTTACCCATTTACAAAATCTATCCCCCAATTGAAACTTTTCCATTATATTAAATAAATACATCCATTCCACCTGATCAAACGCTTTTTCTGCATCTAGTGATATAACCGCTAGTTCCGTATCTCGTATTCTTTTTGAATATATAATATTAAACAAACGTCTGAGATTATGGGATGAGTAACGTTTTGGGATAAAACCTGTTTGATCATAATGTATTAATTTAGAGATCACTAAACTTAATCTCCTAGATAAGACCTTAGTTAATATTTTTTGGTCTGTATTTAAAAGGGCAATCGCTCTATATGATCCAGGATCTTCCAAATCCTTATCTACTTTAGGGATGAGTGTAATTGTGGATTCATTTAAAGATTCTGGTAATTTTCCTTGGTCATATGCATATCTATACATTATTTGTAATCTTGGGGAAATCAGATCTTGAAATTTTTTATAAAATTCTGCACTCAGGCCATCTGGGCCCGCTGCTTTTCCGTTCTTTAGCGAACTAATTGATTCTATAATATCTTTTACTGTTATTTCAGCATTTAACAATTCTCTACCTTCCTGATCTAAGCTATTGATTTGACATTCTTGTAAAAATATTTCCATACTATCTGTTTGTCCTGTTAGTTTTGACGAATAAAGATTTTTATAATATTGTAAAAATCTATCATTAATATCTTTTGGAGTAATTAATATATTTCCATACTCAGATCTAATTCCGTGTATCATCTTCTCATCTTCTAATTTTCTAAGCTGTCGTGCTAGTAATTTTTGTGGCTTATCTCCAAATTCAAAATACACTTGCTTAGTTTGTTGAAAAAGTTTAATCACTTGATTAGAATATATTTTATTTAATCTATATTTTACTGATGCAATTTTATTACTTAACTCTTTGGAAGGCTGTTTTATATTTTCATTATCTAGACGTTTTATCTCATTTTCTAAATTTTGTTCTATTTTTCGATTTTCTTTATTGAGATGTGCTTGTGCGGATATTATTGCGCCACGCATGAATGCCTTAAATGTGTCCCAAAATAGTGATGGAGAAGTTTCAGGATTATCATTAGTTTCAAAAAATAATTTAATCTGATCCATCACATATTTACAACAGTCATTGTCCTTTAATATCTGAGGGTTAAATCTCCAGGTAGTAGTTTTATTAGATATATCTTTTAATTTTATCTTAAATGTTAATGGCGCATGATCCGAGATGATAATATTATGATATTTTGCATCATACGTAAAAGGAAGTAATTTAGAATCTATTAAAAAATAATCTATCCTCGAATAGGTTCCATGTACGGGCGAGAAAAAAGAATATTCTCGTCCGGATGGATTATCTAACCTCCAGATGTCTTTAATATTAGATGTATTGATAAAAGCATTTATGAATTTACTTGATTTCGAGGCAGCTTTCCTTTTTGCGGATGATCTATCTAGATAATTATCTAAAGTACAATTTAAATCACCTCCAATTATTAAATTGTGTTGAGTGGATATAGGAATATTATTAAATATTTTCTTAAAAAATAATGGATTATCAAAATTAGGGGCATATATATTCATTAAAATTACCTTTTTTGAATATAATTCCCCTGTAATTATTACATATCTGCCTTCTTTATCCTCTATAATAGAACTTTGTATGAAAGGTATACCTTTGCGAATAATTATTGCAACTCCTCTAGATTTATGAATAAATGTAGAATGATACACCTTAGAAATCCATTTAGCTGTTAATCTATGTTCTGTCATTCTATGCAATCCTGGCTGATCCTTTGGAATTCTCTGCCACAGAAGGTAGTTGAGGCCAGTTCATTGGCTGGATTTAAGATGCAGTTAGATGTGGCCCTTGTGGCTAAAGGGATCAGGGGGTATGGAGAGAAGGCAGGTATGGGATATTGATTTGGATGATCAGCCATGATCATATTGAATGGCGGTGCAGGCTCGAAGGGCCGAATGGCCTACTCCTGCACCTATTTTCTATGTTTATTGTAATACCATATTACAGGGCACAGTACCATACTGCAGTGCTGGGCGGCAGTGCCACAGCAGGTGGAGCTGCTGCCTCACAGAACCAGAGACCCGGATTCGATCCTGACTGTGCGGAGTTTGCACGTTCTCCCAGTGACTGGTTGGGTTTCATCCGTGGGCTCCAGATTCCTCCCACATCCCAAAGACGTGCGGGTGTGTAGGTTAAATGGCCTCTGTACAATTGCCCCTCTAGTCTGTAGGGAGTGAATGAGAAAGTGGGGATAACATGGAACTAGTGTGAATGGGTGATCGATGGTCGGCGTGGACTCAGTGGACAGAAGGGCCCGTTTCCTTGTGGTATCTCTAAGCTAAACAAGGGTTTTTCGGCCCGAAACGTCGCCTATTTCCTTCGCTCCATAGATGCTGCTGCACCCGCTGAGTTTCCCCAGCAATTTTGTGTACCATTCCCATTCTCTACCTATTTCCCTTGGTGTACCGAGGAGATACTGCCCTCTGGTGGTGGGGTGAATGCTTGCTGGTGAACATAAATTACATTAAAGGCAGAGACACCTTTGCACCAGATGCTTGGATCTTGAACAAAAACCCAAAGTGTTGGAGGAACTCAGCGGGTCAGGCAGCATCTGTGGAGGGATTGGACTTGAGAGAGTTGTACACATGTTCTGAGCATATTTGTTCCTCTAACTTTAAGTAACATCCCCTCTCTCTCAGTCCCCGCATCTTAGTTCTCCAACCAGTTCTGCTGTCCTCCTGGTTAAATATTAGTGATTGTATGCCGCGTTGTCACCTTCCCCTCAGCTAACAATGAGCCATTGCACATTTCCTGAACAACATCTGCTTTGATCTGTCGTTTTCACACCTTACACTTCCATATCTCTAGACTCCTTCTCCCCTGGCTCTCAGTCTGAAGAAGGCTCGACCTGGAACGTCACCCATTCCTTCTCTCCAGAGATGCTGCCTGTCCCGCTGAGTTACTCCGGTATTTTGTGTCTATCTTCGGTGACAACCGGTATCTGCAGTTCCTTCCTATTTAAAATGTTACCTTTGCTTTCCTTGGTCTCCTGACACAAGTTAATCTCTCCTCTAACTGTTGGCCTATCTCCAACAACACAGCCCTTGCACAGTGATGAGAAACATAGAAACATAAAAATTAGGTGCAGGAGGAGGCCATTCGGCCCTTTGAGCCAGCACCGCCATTCATTGCGATCATGGCTGATTGTCCCCAATCAATAATCCATGCCTGCCTTCTCCCCCATATCCCTTGACTCCACTAGCCCCTAGAGCTCTATCTAACTCTCTCTTAAATCCACCCAGTGACTTGGCCTCCACTGCCCTCTGTGGCAGGGAATTCCACAAATTCACACCTCTCTGGGTGAAAACATTTTTTCTCACCTCAGTCTTAAATGTAATTGTAAGACCGTGGCCCCTGGTTCTGGACTCGCCCAACATTGGGAACATTTTTCCTGCATCTAGCTTGTCCAGTCCTTTTATAATTTTATATGTTTCTATAAGATCCCCCTCATCCTTCGAAACTCCAGTGAATACAAGCCTAGTCTTTTCAATCTTTCCTCATATGACAGTCCCGCCATCCCAGGGATTAATCTCGTTAACCTACGCTGCACTGCCTCAATCACAAGGATGTCCTTCCTCAAATTAGGAGACCAAAACTGTACACAATACTCCAGATGTGGTCTTACGAGAACCCTATACAACTGCAGAAGAACCTCTCTACTCCTATACTGAAATCCTCTCGTTATGCCTTGATTATTTGCTCGAGTATTGGGATCCTCGGCCTTCCAACACGGAGGTGTGAGGGGGATGGTTGTCACTGAACCAAGGTCAACATCCACCAATGAATGCCAAAATAATCAGCTTGCCCTGGTCGGTGACCACCTTATTAACAATATGATTTCTCTTTGTTAGTTGAACATCGCCAAGGTGATTGAGCCTGCACTGAATGGATTTCAGGAAGGTCCCCTCAGCTTCAGGCCAACGTATAAGTACGACGTGGGCACAAACACATTTGACACCAGGTAGGACAACTCATCCTTCTCTGCTTGTGACATACGGGAACGTTTCTTCTACGCGTTGGTCTACAGTTAGGAAAGACATTTGCGTGCAGAAGTGTATTAACACTATTAATTGTCCACATTCAACCAGCTACCTCTACCACACTGAAACCAAGAGGGGCAGCACAGTGGCGCAGCGGTAGAGTTGCTGCCTTACAGTGCCAGAGACCCGGGTTCGATCCTGTCTGTGGGTGCTGTCTATATGGAGTTTGCACGTTCTCCCTGTGACCGCGTGGGTTTTCTCCGGGTGCTCCGGTCTCTTCCCACATTCCAAAGATATGCAGGTTTGTAGGTTAATTGGCTTTTGCAAATTATCTCTGGTGTGTAGGATAGAACTTGTGCATGGGTGATCAGCAAGGACTCGATGGGCCGAAGGACCTGTTTCCCTTTAGTATCTCGAAAACTAGAAGTGAAATTAACTCCATTTTGTTACAAACTAAAGGGGCCTGTCCCACCTGGGCGACCTAGTCCGCGAGTTCTGGCGAGTTTGACCTCGACTCGTACTCGCAGCATGGTCGACACGAGGTCGTAGGTGGTCTTCGTAACTCTCCTTCATGCTCGAGAGTGGTCTCCGCGTACTCGAGGCCTCAGCTAGGTCGCGGCGTTTTTTTCAACACGTTAAAAAATGCCCGCGAGTGAAAGAAGGTCGCCATGGAAAAAAATCGATACTTTTTTTACACGTAGGTTTAGTCGTAGTAGGTCGGCATGTTAGTCGTAGGTAATCGAGGGTAGTCGTAGATAGTCTTCATCATAGTCGAAGGGAGGTCGAAAGAGATCGAAGGAGGTCGTCTTCACTCTCCAATTGTCCAATTTTCCCGAAGTTAGTCGTAGCTAGTCGAAGCTGGTCTTCAACATAGTCGAAGGAGGTCTTCAACATGACATTTTTTCAAACTCTTCTAAACTTGCCAATTAGGTTGCCCAAGTGGGACAGCCCCCTTAACTCTAGCATTATCCCTTGTTCTACCTTCCAATTTCACTTCCCTCCTTAACTTGCTCCCTTTTGTCTCCTTTTCATCTCTGGACCTCGTCCACCCATCCACCAACGCCTGTAACCTTGGTGCTGCCGGGGTTGGTGGATGAGGAAGATACGATGGTAGTATTTGCGAGACTTCTGGATAGGCATACGGATATGCAGTGAATGGATTATGTGCGGGCAGATAAGAAATGTTCAGCAACTCTAAGGCTATTGCATGCTCTAATTTCACTGTTGCAATTTTCCAATGGCTCCTAGTTCCAAGAAACGCAAACCTGCCTGGACAGATCGGATTCTCTGGAGGGTGAAGATGTCCGACTGCTACGACCTATTGCAGAACTCCACGTTGTTGTCAAGGGGCAAGTCGCCAGTCGGCAACAGCAACCACATTGAGGTGTTGCAGCACGCCTACCACAGTCACATGGAGTACTTCATCAGCGACCACAAGCCTGTCTCTGCCATCTTCTGCTTGAAGGTGGGTGATTGTTGCTCAAATTAGCAAGTGGGAAAGCAGCCGAGGAATTGTGTGGGAGCGCAGGGCAGGAATATGGAAGCAATATGGTGGTGCAGCGGTAGAGTTGCTGCCTTACAGAGCTTGCAGCACCGGAGACCCGGCTTCGATCCTGACTACGGGTGCTGTCTGCACGGAGTTTGTATATTCTCCCCGTGACTGCATGGGTTTTCTCCGAGATCTTCGGTTTCCTCCCACACTCCAAAGACGGACAGGTTTATAGGTTAATTGGCTTGGTGTATGTCTAAAATAGTTTTAGACATACAGGTCCGCTCCAACTCCGAGTTCTTTTAAATCGGGGCTGAAGACTTTTCTGTTTGAAGCTGCTTCTAATTAAATTAAATAATTATTCATTTCTTACACTGCACTGTAACTTTTATTCTTGTATTTTATACTTGTCTTATTCTATTTTAGCTTGTTTTTATTTTCTATTCTTTTTCATGACTGTTTTTAATGCTTTGTGTAAAAGCACATTGAGTAACCTTGTTGCTGAAATGTGCTAGAAAAACAAACTTGCTTGCCAGTGTGTGTAGGATAGTGTTAATGTGCGGGGATCGCTGGTCGGTGCGGACTCGGTGGGCTGAAGGGTCTGTTTCCGTGCTGTATCTCTAAACTAAACTAAACTAAACTTGCACAAATTTGTCTGTCTTTGAGATGGGAAGGAAATAATGGTCATTCTGCTGACATTTCAGCAGGCGGGTTATACTTAGTTTAGTTTAGAGATACAGCGCGGAATCCGGCCCTACGGCCGACCGCCGCGCCAACCAGCGATCCTCGCACATTAACGCAACCCTACACAAATTAGGGACAATTTTTACATTAATACCAGGCCAATGAACCTACAAACCTGTAGGTCTTTGGAGTGTTGGAGGAGACCCGGGTCTCTGGCGCTGTGAGGCAGTAGCTGTATCGCTAGGCAACCGTGCCACCTCTTCCTTGAACTCATTGAGATGGGACCGGAATGAGGTTATTCGTGCACAGTGGTGCAGCAGTAGAGTTGCTGCCTCACAGCACAAGAGGCCTGGGTTCGATCCCGACTATGGGTGCTGTCTGTGTGGAGTTTGTACGTTTTACCCCTGTGACCCGCGTGGGCTTCCTCTAGGTGTTTAGTTTTAGTTTCGGGATAAAAGAGCAGAAACAGGCCCTTCAACCCACCGAGCCCGTGCTGACCAGCAATCACCCGTACACTAGCATTACCATACACACCAGGGACAATTTACAATTTTTACCGAGGCCATTTAACCTACAAACCTGCACGTCTTTGGAGTGTGGGAGGAAACCGGAGCACCCGGAGAAACCCCACGTGGGGGAATGTACAAACTCCATACAGGCAGCATCCGTAGTTGGGATCGAACCTGGGTCTCTGGCGCAGTAAGTAGCAACTCTACCCCGGTGGGTTACAGGGAGAAGGCAGGAGAATGGGGATGAGAGGAAATGATAGATTGGCCACGATGGAATGGCAGAGCAGACTCAATGGGACGAATGGTCTAATTCTCGTGTGGTCTTATGTTTGTTGTTGGTCTGAACTCTTTGTACTTTGAGCTCTGCGATCTTCGTATATTTTTTTCCCCTGCAGTTTTCCCAGAAGCTCCAGACTCCGTTGATTCAGCTGCAGGTGGAGGACGAGTGGAACAAGCCGTCGGATGCTGTGGTCCGCTACAGAATGGCAAACTCATTTGCCAAGAGTTCGTGGGACTGGCTCGGCTTGTACAGGGTAAGCCCTTCACAGCACAACTCTGGGTCGGTCCGTAGCCCAGCCACGGTCTGCTATCCCCTATCGCTGGATGAGGTTCAAATCAATATCCTCAGGGCTTATGAGGTGTGTGAGGAGCAGGACTGAACAAAGAGTATAGGACATATCTGTCTCACGTGTGTCGAATCCAAGGTCGTGGACAGGAGCAGGGAATTCACCACTGTCTCAGTTGCCTGAATTCCTTTTCCAGAAGTGGAAACAAGGAACTGCAGACGCTGGTTCATACATAAGGACACAGGGGCGGCAGGGTGGCGCAGCGGCAGAGTTGCTACCTTACAGCGCCAGAGACACGGATTCGATTCCGACTACGGGTGCGGCCTGCACAGAGTTTGTACGTTCTCCACGTGACTCCGTGGGTTTTTTCCGGGTGCTCCGGATTCCTACCACACTCAAAAGACGTACAGTTTTGTTGATTAATTGGCTTCTGTAAACTGTAAATTGTCCCTAGTGTGTAGGATAGTGTTGGTCTGTGGTGTGATCACGGGTCGACTCGGACCCGGTGGGCCGAAGGGCCTGTTTCCACTCTGTACCTCGGAAGTCTAACATCAGAAGACACAAAGTGCTGGAGTCAAACAGCAGGTCAGGCAGCATCTCTGGAGAACACGGACAGGTGACGTATCGAGTCGGGACCCTTCTTCAGTCTTCAGGGTTATTACCCCGTACAAACGTCAGTCTGAAGAAGGATCCTGACCCGAAACCTCATCTATTCCTTTTCTCCAGAGATGCTGCTTGACCCCGCTGAGTTACTCCAGCATTTTGTGTCTATGCTCAGTTTAAACCAACATCTGCAGTTCCTTCCTACACTAGGATCAGGCTGTTGGCTCAAGGTACAGATTCAGTGTGGCACTTGGCTCGGTCACAAGTAGAGATATCAGAAAGACTACTAGCTTTAAACAACAGTCCGCTTTTGCTTTTCTTTCCTAACCACGTTCACAGGTCGGCTTTAAACATCACAAGGACTACATAACGTACGTCTGGGCAAAGCACGAGGATGCTGATTCAGACAAGCAATGTTATCAGGTAACTATTGCCAAGCAAGTTTGTAAACAATTATTGTTGCCCTGGGAAGCGGAGTGGTGGGGGTGCATTTGGAACATTGTTCCAACCTCCATCCAAGTGGGGGTTCAAACCCAAGTGGGGTTGTCCAAGCAAGATAAATGTGGAGATGTGAGCAACTTGCAAAGGCTGTGGTTATGAATGAATGAATGAATGAATGAATGAATGAATGAATGAATGAATGAATGAATATTTTATTTCCTCATGTTACAAGTCACAATGAAATTCCTTGTTTGCAAACCCAAGGTATGCAAAGACTCGCCACCTAAAGGGCGCTGACCAAGTTACAACGTATCCCCTTTGTTCTCCCCCCTCCCCCCATGCCCTCCTTTGTTCTCCCCCCTCCCTCCTGGTCCCCCCCCCCCAGCCCCATGCCAAGTCCTCCTTTGTTCTTTCCCCTCCCCACCCCCCCCACCCCCACCATCTGGCAGTCCCTCCCACTCCACGGCTGAGCCAAAACAAAAGCACATTGAATGAAGGAAAATGGGGTAGAGGGAACTAGGATCAGTCATGGGTGCATGTGACCTTGGCTGCACTAGGTGCGGATGTGTTTCGTACTGTTTTTTTTTTAACTAGGATGCACCAACCTTGACGTGGATGTGTTTTTTACTGGACGTGTTATTTCCAAGTCTTTAACTCTGTGTCTCCATTATGGATAAAAGCCTCCTCTCTCTCTGCTGACTATAAGGATCCAAACCAAACGACATTTGCTGAATCTCACACCAGTTTAAATGGGTGAGAGCTTATTGCACCAAATTATCATCGCTTGGTATTAAATTGGCTACCTCAATTGATACATTAAGACTGGTCTTCTTAATTTGTTGGGATTAGGTAGAATTAACATCTAAACTAGACGATACCATAGCAGGCATCAAAATATATTTTAGCTAACTTCATCTTTACAACCAAGCATCAATTTATTGGAATGTATAACTTATCTGTTTATATTCTGCGGGTAACTGCATCAGTAATCATACGGCCAATTCTCACCGGAAATCCATTGCACAAACCAACCTCCCTTCCATTGATTCCATTTACACTTCACGCTGCCTCCACAAGGCAACCATCATTGCTGAGGGCAAGTCGCACCCCGGCCACTCCTTCTTCTCCCATTTACCCTCAGGCAAGAGGTGCAGAAGTGTGAAAACGATCACCTCCAGATTCAGGGACAGTTTCTTCCCAGCTGTTATCAGGTAACTGAACCATCCTACCACCAATTAGAGAGCAGTCCCGAACTACTATTTGCTATTGGAGACCCGCGGACTATCTTTGATCGGACTTTACAGGACTTTATCTTGCACCAAGCATTATTCACGATATTCCCTTTATCATGTATCTGTACACTGTGAATGGCTTAATTGTAATCGCAGATTGTTTAGTTTAGAGACACAGCACGGAAACAGGCCCTTCGGCCCACCGAGTTGGCGCCAACCAGTGACCCCCACATATTAACACTATCCTACACAGGCTGGGGGCAATTTTTACATTTTTACAAATTTTACATTTACCAAGCCAATTTACCTACAAACCTGTACGTCTTTGGAGTGTGGGAGGAAACCGGAGCATACGGCCTTTTGACTCTTCAGAGACGTCGATCCCAACTACGGGTGCTCTCTGTACGGAGTTTGCACGTTCTCCCCATGACTGCGTGGGTTTTCTCCGAGATCTTCGGTTTCCTCCCACACTCCAAAGACGTCCAGGTTTGTAGGTTAATTGGCTTGGCATAAATGTAAAAATTGTCCCCAGTGTGTGTAGGATAGTGTTAATGTGCGGGGATCGCTGGTCGGTGCGGACTCGGTGGGCCGAAGGGCCTGTTTCCGTGCTGTATCTCCAAACTAAACCAAACGCTTGCAATCCCAATCTTTGCCCGTATATACAACGACGGATAAGACACAGGAAAGGGTCAGAGACGCTTCTTCAGGGAGGAGCAACGGACCAGCAAACTGAAGACTGTCGAATTCCATGCCATTATCTGTTGTAGAATTTCTTCCGTTTCTCTGCAGGTCATGTTCAGTGAGGATTCCATGCCCAAAGGCACCGGCGAGTATATCCTGTGTTACTACAGCAACAATTCCAACACCATTGTGGGAGTTACCGAGCCATTCCAGGTCAGATCAATCAGTCCAAGAACTGCCCCCGACTTGCACCACTTGTCCATCATGCTGCATGTGCTTGCCTTACGATTTGCAAGAACCTATTTCACAAATCAGCCTCACGATGCATGCAGACAAATGCACTGGTTTGTGCATCCACTGGATGCTGTTGTGATTGGCGTCGATCAACCTGCGACTACCTAGGCAGCTTGGCGTCGAAGCACTTGCTTTGCTGTAGTGAAACAGGAACGATCCTCCACCTCCCTCCCTCCTGCTGTGTGAAAGCTTCCTTCATTCTCCCGATCAGTAGTGGAATGTGGCAAATAACTTAAAGCACTTGCCTGCTTTGGAAATGCAGAAATCCTGAGCAAATGCAAAGAAAAACCTACTTGTGAAATTGAATTTTCTCCCTCCTCCTGACATTTCCGGCTCTTCCTTCCTTCCTCTGTGGGCATCAGAAATCCCCAATATCAGCAATCAATAGATCATTCCTAATAATCCTAAATTTAGAGATACAGAGTGGAACTGGGCCCTTCGACCCATCGAGTACATGCCGACTAGCGATCACCCCCCCCCCCCCCCCTGCACATTAACATAATTCTGCACACTAGGGACAATGTACAATTTCACTGAAGACAATTAACTTCTCCACACTAGTTTTATATTTTCTCACTTTCGCATCCACTCCCTGCACACAAGGGGCAATTTACCTGTAAACCCGCGCGTCTTAGGAGGAAACCCACGTGTTCAAAGGGAGAACCCTCTTTAGACAGAGGGCAGTTAATCTGTGGAACTCATTGCCACAGAGGGCTGTGGAGGCCAAGTCAGTGGATATTTTTAAGGCAGAGATAGACAAATTCTGGATTTTAATGGGTGTCAAGGATTATGGGGAGCAGGCAGGAAAATGGGATTAGGAGGCAATAGATCAGCCATGATTGAACGGGGGAGTCGACTTGATGGGCCGAATGGCCTAATTCTACCCCTGTAACTTGTGAACGTGCAAACACCACACAGACAGCTCCCGTGTTCAGGATCGAACCCGGGTCACTGGCGTTGGGAGGCAGCTGTGCCACTGTGCCGTCCTTAATGTGCAAGCTTCGCCAGTAACAGTGGAGGCACCCGCAATTACTCAGCACGTTCGCCCAGTGGGGAACTGAGCCAAGCAGGGAATGTAACCTTTAGTCTACTAGTAATAACAGCAAGTTCATTGGGTATGTCATCGTAGAAGAAGGCCTTCATTCATCTTTTGCCTATTCATAAGCCTCACAGTCAAAAACCCAGGTTCGATCCTGACCTCGGGTGCTGTCTGTGTGGAGTTTACACGTTCTCCCAGTGACTGCGCGGATTGCCTCCGGGTGCTCCAGTTTCCTCCCACATCCCAATGATGTGCGGGTTTGTAGGTTAATTTGCCCTCGGTAAAGTGTCCTTGGTGTGACGGGAGTGGATGCGAATGTTGGATAACATCGAACTAGTGTGAAGGGGTGATCGGTGGTTGGCGTGGTCTTGGTGGGCCGAAGGGCCTGTTTCCATGCCACGTCTCCAAATCTAAAACTAAACCCCATGTCCCTTGATTCCCTTAATAATTATGTCATGAATATACTCATCCCGCACAACTCTACAAGATTCACAACTCTGTGGGTGAAGACGCTTCTTCCTATCTGTCACTTATTTTCATGTTCATAAGTGATAGGGACAGAATTAGGCCAGTCGGCCCATCAAGTCTACTGCCCCACTCAATCATGGCTGATCTATCTCTCCCTCCTTTTGAAACTGTAACCCCTGGTTCTACACATCTCAGGCAGAGGAAGGCTCATCCCAGCATCTAGAATTGCAAATCCCTGTAAGAGTCATGGCTTGGGCTGAGAGTGTTGTAGGAATTGAGCTTACAAGACACTGAAAAGTTAGAGGTACATATGATCACTTTATGCTCTTTAGACCTCAATTATAAATTTTAGTATTCATAAAATAAGGGGCATATAAATAGATGTCCTGTACTTTCTCCTAAAATATTTGGGTTGGAGAACGCTCTGCAGACCAGTGATGGGGGGAGTATGGAACACCTTGATCTTGCCATGAATTATATCTCAAATGGTGGCAGCAGAGAGTCAGACGAGCTACCAGACTTTGCTCAAAATAACAAGAGGACATGAGGGGAAATGGTGACGCAGGTATGGCCTGATGGCAAATTCAATGTGGATTTCTCTTTTTGCTCTCTCTCTCTCTCTCTACAGATCATTCTTCCCTCATCCAGCTCAGACTCCAGCAAGTCGGACAGCGATTCCAGCTCCGACACGGAGGAGATGAGCACCCTGAAGCTGATCCGGCCTAAATCCAGGAGCCCGAGCCCGGGCAAAATGAAGAAGAGGAGGAGCAGGAGTCGGAGTAAGAGCCCGGTCATCCCCATCGCCAAGTCGCTGCAAGGCCTCAACCTCCGGGTGGGCTCCAAGCACAAGAGCAAAAGCCGCAGCCCATCGCCAAGGGGGGGCCCGTCGCCGAAAGCCAGGCCCCTCAAAGAGCCGGGAGCCAGAGCCGCGGTGGGAGATAGCCTGAGCCCCGATGGTGACCTGCATGAAGTGTCCTCACCTTCAGCCGGTCCAAGGCATTCGGCAGCTCAAGGGAATGGCCAGGGCTCAGTTGCCAACGTTGCCTCTGCCACTTGCACAGTGAGGCCTGGTAGCCAGGCTTTACAGCCACATGACGGCAGTGGTGTCCAGCATCCCCGCCTGTCTCCAAAACTCTCCCGCTCACCTCTCCGGGACGGGCCTGCCGTGCCGAATCCGGGCGAAGCAGGTCCGTTCCCCAGTAGCAAGAACCATCCCTCCAGGTCTCCCAGTCCCAAGGTCTGGGTGACCAGCGCTCACGCCGGGACTCCGGCCAGAGAAGGCCAGAACACAGCAATGACCACAGAGAGAACCATGGGCACGAAGACCACCAGAGGTGACGGTGAAAGCACCACAAGCCTGGAGCTGGAGCTGAAACCTGTCCCACACCCATCACCAAAAACAACACGGAAGTGAAAAAAACCGCCTCGTTCCACTGTGAATGCTCATCTAAGCACAAACTATAATTGTTACTCATAGCTGAAAAGAATGTGTAGAACAATCAACCTTGTTTTTAATGTGGAGTTGAACTCCGATCTGAGCCTTTGGTAATATTGTGTGGATGCAATCATTTAGTTACCAAATCCATCATGGGAAATAGCATCGTGAGGTGTAATAGGAACTGCAACCCAGCTCCCTATTCTCATTTCCTTCTTACCTGTTTGCCCATTCCTGCTGAATGTGTATCTTCCCGGGATCGCTGCAATCGAGGAGGTGGGAACTTTCCCTCTGGGTCTGGAACCCCTGCTAGTATGGAGACACAAGGAACTGCAGATGCTGGAATCTTGCACAGAACACAAAGTGCTGGAGTAACTCAGCGGGTCAGGCAGCAGCAGCATCTCTGGAAGACACGGACAGGCCATGTTTCAAGTCGTGACCACTCTTCAGACTGAAGGATTCCGACCCGAAACGTCACCCATCCGTATCCTCCAGTTTAGTTTATTGTCACGTGTACCAAGGTACAGTGAAAAGCTTTTGTTGTGTGCTAACCAGTCAGCGGAAAGACTATACACGATTACAATCAAGCCATCCACAGTGTACTGATACATGATACAGGGAATCAAAGAGTCGTAGCAATATTAAACATTCTTTGGTATTTCAGCAAGGTCATTTCCTCATGGATGGTTAAAATTTTGGTCAATTTTGTGGAACAACCTTTGGTCACCAATCCTAATAATTCCTTGTGTGACATGGTGTCACATCTTAACCACATAATAACCATATAACAATGACAGCACGGAAACAGGCCATCTCGGCCCTACAAGTCCGTGTCGAACACTTATTTTCCCCTAGTCCCATCTACCTGCACTCAGACCATAACCCTCCATTCTTTTCCCATCCATATACCTATCCAATTTATTTTTAAATGATAAAATCTAACCTGCCTCCACCACCTCCACTGGAAGCTCATTCCACACAGCTACCACTCTCTGAGTAAAGAAGTTCCCCCTCATGTTACCCCTAAACTTCTGTCCCTTAATTCTGAAGTCATGTCCTCTTGTTTGAATCTTCCCTACTCTCAATGGGAAAAGCTTATCCACGTCAACTCTGTCTATCCCTCTCATCATTTTAAAGACCTCTATCAAGTCTCCCCTTAACCTTCTGCGCTCCAAAGAATAAAGACCTAACTTATTCAACCTTTCTCTGTAACTTAGTTGCTGAAACCCAGGCAACATTCTAGTAAATCTCCTCTGTACTCTCTCTATTTTGTCTTATAGCAGCATTTCATAGAAGAGTTGAATTTAGTTTATTGTCACGTGTACCTGAGATGGTTCAATGGTTTTTTATTGCCATGTATGCACATCACAGGGAAATTCTTTTGCACGACCCACAAATGCACAGTCCCCACAATTTTGGCGGCGTTTGTGAAAAAAAAAAACCCACGCACAAAACACAAACAGTCCAAAGTGCAAAGTCCAGTCCAAGTGTTGGAAGATCTGGACCACCCCCGATCCAGGTAAACCTGATGCGAGATCCCTCTCCCCTGCCGACCGCCTCCGTGTCCCGGGGAGTGACTCCAGATTAGTTTAGGTTAGTTACAGCGTGGAAACAGGCCCTTCGGCCCACCGAGTTCGTGCTGACCTGCGATCCCCACACTATCCTACACTAGGGACAATTTACAATTATACCCACCCAATTAACCCACAAACCTGTACGTCTTTGGAATGTGGGAGATCGCAGAGAAAAACCCACGCAGGTCAAGGGGAGAACGTACAAACTCCGTACAGACAGCACCCATAGTCGGGATCGAACCCTGGTCTCTGGTGTTGTAAGGCAGCAACTCTACCGCTGCGCCACCGTGCTGCCCTGATGCTGCCTGACCAGCTGAGTTACACCAGTGTTTTGTGTTCAACTACTGTTGTGTGTTCTCTTCGGACCAGCAGATGTCATTTGGTCTCTACCTGCTATGAACAGTGTGGCACCTTCTCTGAATAGACCAGAGATAAATTTGTTTCAAGGTGCAGATTACACCATTGGACCCTGATGGGCATATTTAATGACGTGAAAAAATAGGCCTGAATGAAAGGACATTATTTACATGAAGATTGTAAAAAATATTTTAATTTATTTTCCTGCTCCTCCTGCATATGCTGGCTTTAGTCGTTGTACAGTTAGTTGCAGGCATCGAATGTCTTTCTATATTCAACTCCCCTGGTCACACTCCATTGATGAGGATCGTCAAAGAGTTGAGAGAAATAAAAATGGCTGAACTAGGCCTCTGCTGCAAAGTCAAGCCTTCAACATGGACACACTCTCTTTTGTAATACCATTCACCTGATATGGATAACTGTGGGAAATGTCCTATCGAGATGTATTGGTCTTATAGAGGTGTATAAAATCATGAGGAGAATAGACAGGGTGATTGCACATAGAGTAGAGGAATCAAAAACAAGAGAAATTTAGTTTGGTTTAGTTTAATTTTGAGATGCAATGTGGAAGCAAGGCCCTTCAGCCCACTGAGTCCGTGCCGACCAACGATCACCCATACACTAGTTCTATCTGACACACGAGGGATAATTTCAAACGCCACTTAACCTACAACCCGCACACCTTTGGAATGTGGGAGGAGACTGGAGCTAATTCTGTTCGAACAGCACCCAATGTCGGGATCAAACCCACGTCTTTGGTGCTGTTAAAGCAACTCTGCTGCTGCGCCACTGTGCTGCCTTTTTGGTTTAAGGATCGAGGGAGATTTAATTTTGTTTAGTTTAGAGATACAGCACTGAAACTGGCCCTTCGGCCCACCAAACCCATACTGACCATCGATCTTCCAGTTACATTATTTCTATGTTATCCCACTTTCTCATCCACTCCCTGCACCCAAGGGGCAATTTTTACAGCCAATTAACCTACTAATCCACACGCCTTGGGAAGCGAGAGGAAATGAGCACCCAGATTAAACCCGTGTGGTTACAGGGAGAACATGCAAACCCCACACAGACAGCACCTGAAGTTAGGATCGAACCTGGGTCTCTGGCGACATGATGCAACAGGTCTACCAGCAATCTGAGAGGCAAACTTTTCACTCAGGGGGCGGTGGGGAAATGGACCAAGAGGTAGTTGAGGGAGGTACAATAATGATATTTGGACAGTACACAGTGGGAATGGTTTAGAAGGGTAGGGGCCAAACACGGGCAGGTGGGACTAGTGTAGATGGGGCATCTTGGCCAGCATGTGCTGATGGGCCTGTTTCCGTGCTGTTTGACTCTATTACATAGAAACATAGAAATTAGGCATGGGAGTAGGCCATTCAGCCCTTCGAGCCCGTACCGCCATTCAATATGATCATGGCTGATCATCCAAAATCAGTACCTCGTTCCTGCTTTCTCCCCATATCGCTTGATTCCGTTAGCCCCAAGAGCGAAATCTAACTCTTGAATACATCGTCAGTGGCCTAGGATACAATGAGAGAGCAGAGGAAATCACTGAAGAATTAGCAATAGAGTGCGGCATTTTACACCAGTCACTCCCTGTCATTGTACCAACTGCAATGTTCCTCGTCTCGTCATACTGTGTGCGAAACTCCAGCTGTAGGTATGCTCCACCCTCAAATTTGTGAAAATTGTTCATCATTTTCTATCTCGTTTACTGTGAAGTCTGGCATTACAAGCAGCGTTCCTATAGGATTTAAAGTTAGGACCATTATTCCTTTCACAATAAGTCAGGGTACATAACTTTTTATGGCACCATTTATTTGTAATTGTGAAGCCTACATATAGCACTGAGCTACGAATTATTTCTCTAACTTCAAGTAACCCTTGCATTTCCCCCCCCCCCACCCCACTCTCTATCCCTCCCCTACCCTAGACGTCATACTAGTATCACTGTCCTCCTGTTGAGATTCACTGTCTGTATGATCCGTTATCACCTACCCCACAACCAACAAGGGACCATTGTGGGCTCCACCTATCCTTGACCTTTGTTCCTGTTTTGCATATAATTCATTCATTTATTCTGCGCAGTTCATATCTCTCATTTCCCTTCCCCCCCCCCCCCCCGACTCTCAGTCTGAAGAAGGGTCCCAACCCGAAACGTCACCTGTTCCTTTTCCCCCAGATGCTGCCTGCCCGCTGAGTTACTCCAGCTTTTTTGTGTCTATCTTCCGTTTAAACCAGCATCTGCAGTTCCTTCTGTCAAACTATGCTGAATGCTGGATATGAAGAATTTCTTACATTTATTGGACTCACTTTTACTGTCAGCTTCTCACGCATGTACATTGAAATGTGAACAGTGTCTGGCTAGAATTCCTATACATGTACAGTCTGTGCAGGTCTTCCTCTCCACCATTGACTAAAGTCAGCTACCGATCTTGTTGTGCTCTATGGATATTAAAAGCTTCATTGATAAAATAATAAAATTTAGAATATGAATTTTGATGTTCAGAGATTTTTTGTAAAGATTGTGAATGGTCGGTCACGTGACCCTGCTATAGTCAAGTCATCTTTAGAACATAGAACAGTACAACACAGGAACAGGCCCTTCGGCCAATAGTGTTTGGGCTGAAGATACAGTAGACACAATAACCTGGTGTAAGAGAGCATCTCTGGAGAGAAGGAATGGATGACGTTTCGGGTCGAGACCAGTTGTCGGAGCAGAATTAGGCCATTCGGCCCATCAAGTCTACTCCGCCATTCAATCATGGCTGATCTATCGTTCCCTCTCAACCTCGTTCACCAGCCTTCGCCCCGTAACCCTTACTAACCCTAAAAATATCCAATTGCTTGGCCGCCACAGCCTTCTGTGGCAAAGAATTACACAGGTTCACCACCCTCTGACTTAAGAAATTCCACCTCATCTCCTTTCCAAAGGTACGTCCTTTTATTCTCTATATTCTCTATAGGTTTAGAGCAGGAGTGTCAAACTCATTTTAGGTCACGGGCAAAATGCGACTTCATGCGCGCTGGATTGCACCGCGCACGCAGTCCGATCCGGCACTGCGGACAGGGGAAATCATCACGCGGGCCAAATGCGGTCTATGGGCCGCGAGTTTGACACCCCCGGTTTAGAGGGTTAAGGGCCAAGCGCGGGCAGCTGGGACTAATGTAGATGGAACATGTTGGTTAGCGTGTGCAAGTTGGGCGGAAGGACCTGTTTCCACGCTGGACGTCTCTAAGCTGGTTGATACCACAGATTGACATGAAATGCTGGAGTAACTTATCCAAGGGAGCCCGGTTCTATCGAGACTCATGGAGCCATGTAAAAGCATAACCCATGCTACCGTGGCCCACAAAGTGGCCTTTAAGGCTTAACAGTTAAAGCACGAATCATCTGCAAACACTTGTCATACAGTTTAACAGAGTTTGTGCTGTTAAATGTCGCGTTCTGGTTGCCTTCCTGCCCATCTGGTAATGGAGACAGAGATTCCTCTGCAGTCCTCTGAACTTTCAGAAACCTCTGGAGGTATCTCGGTTTGAAAAGGACAGCCATGGGGGAACTGGATCGATTGTCACACCTGAAAGGAAAGGCAAATCGGGTGGAGTATGATGAGTGATTGCCGATACCTTGCCAGGTTTGAATACATTAACTCAGCCAGAATGAGACCACATTCACTTTAGTGTAGATGCCCCATACTAATCAGTAAAACCCTCCACAGACACTTCACGATCTACTGGGCATTTTCACCATTCTCTTTCGCTTCAGTACGAGCCAAATGTAGGCAAATGTGACTTGCCCAGTATGCCAACTTGTTCAGCATGAAAACGTGTGCTGAAAGGCCTGTTTCTGTGCTGTATACCTCCACAGTGACAAATCGGCAGTTTGTTCAGGGATACAGCATGGAAGCAGGCCCTTCGGCCCACGCCAGCCATTACACCAGTTCCACATTATGCCACTTTCACATCCACTCCCTACACTCCAGGGGCAATTTACAGAGGGCCAATTAACCTACAAACCTGCACGCCTGTGGGATGTGGGAGGAAACCGGAGCACCGGGAGAAAACCCACACGGTCACAGGGAGATCGTGCAAACTCCACACAGACGGCACCCAAAGCCAAGGTCTTGCCTTTCAGGTACATTGTTGATCAGGCACTGTTTAGTTTCAATGGATAATAAAGGCCATGGAAGCTTCATTCCACAAAATCTCACACAAATGTCATTTAGAATTTTAAATGAGTGTCAACATTTGCCTTCCAGACCCCTTCCCTCCACACCAAGACAGAGCGGCCACAGTCAAAAACTGAACATACCCAACAAGTTCTTCTTGGTTGCAGTTCTTCGACGACATCTTCAGCTGGAAACAATTGTGCGACACAAATTTGAAGAACAGTTCCTTCAGCCTGTTCACGTTCACTTCCCCCTTCATCTGTTTTGCCAACCTAAACATAGAAACATAGAAATTAGGTGCAGGAGTAGGCCATTCGGCCCTTCGAGCCTGCACCGCCATTCAATATGATCATGGCTGATCATCCAACTCAGTATCCCGTACCTGCCTTCTCTCCATACCCTCTGATCCCCTTAGCCACAAGGGCCACATCTAACTCCCTCTTAAAGAATCAGAGAAGATGTGACAAAGTTTACATAGGTTCTCCATCAAGTCCCAATTATGTTTAATGTATCAATGATGAAAGGACATCAGTTTATTGTCACATGTAGTGGAGGATAGACATAAAATGCTGGAGTAACGCAGCAGATCTCTGGAGAGAAAGAATAGGTGACGTTTCGGGTTGGAACCCTTCTTGCTGCCTGACCCGCTGAGTTACTCCAGCGTTTTGTGTCTTTGTTTGATGTAGACCAGCATCTGCAGTTCCTTCCTACACATGAGCAGTGGAGTAGATTTACCTTCTGGTGCAGTCGCAGTGATAGAGGGTCTTGGGCCCCTGGTTGTAATGCGAGAACTTGAATTCCCAGGGCAAGATCTTGTGCTCACACCGATCCAGAGGTCTGCAACAGTTACATGTTCTGGGACTGCCTGTAAAATGAGTCATAAATATCATTGGAAGTCTGCCCGGGAGACTGAATGGAAATTTAAGAATAAGGGGTAGGCCATTTACAACAGAGATGAGGAAAGACTTTTTCAACCAGAGAATTGTGAATCAGTCGAATTCTCCGCCTCAGAAGGCAGTGGGGGGCAATCCTCTGGATGCTTTCAAGAAAGTTAGATACTGTTAAAGATAGCGGTGTCAAGGGATATGGGGAGAAGGCAGGAACGGGGTACTAATTGTGGATGATCAACCATGATCACAGTGAATGGCGGTGCTGGCTCGAAGGGCCAAATTGCCTACTCCTGCACCTATTGTCTATTGGCTTTTTCCTTCAATTTATTCACTTTTGGTAAGCAGGCTTTTAGGGAAACTCCTTACAAGATCCATTTTTCAAGGGGCAAGAGTGAAAAGGTTTAACAGGAATCTGACAGGCAATTTTTTTGATAGAAGATCATGTGATAGGAGTAGATCTTCTATCAGAAGATCATGTGATAGGAATAGAATTCAGCCACTCGGCCCATCAAGTCTATTCTGCCATTCAATCATGGCTGATTTATTTCTCACTCCAAACCTCATTCTACTGCCTTCTCCCCATAACCTGACACCGGTACTAATCAAGAATCTATCCAGTCTAGAATCAGAGAAAATGGCAGCACAGCGGTAGAGTTGCTGCCTTACAGCGCCAGAGACCCAGGTTCGATTCTGCCTACGGGTGCTGTTTGTACGAGGTTTGCACATACTCCCTGCGACTGTGTGGGTTTTCTCCGGGTGCTCCGGTTTGCCCCCACACTCCAAAGAGGTGCAGGTTTGTAAGTTAATTGGCTTCTGAAAATTGTCCCTGGTGTGTAGGATAGTAATGGTTTATGGGGTGATCGCTGGTCAGTGTGGACTCAATGGGCCGAAGGGCCTGTTCCCACAATGCATCTCCCAAACCGAAAGGTGTCAGCTTAGGCACTGTTTTCAAACCCATGAAACTTTGTAACCTCTCAGGAACTATATCGCTAAATGAATGTATTAATCTTAGTCGGATCGTTTTTTAATTTAATGAAAATATATATAGTTCTGTCAGGCCGTAGCGGCAGAAGGCACCCTGCCGAGCCGCGGCTGCGGACCGGAGGTCTTTGTCGAGGCACCGCGATCTCGATGCCACACGAATGGCCCTGAAGGCTCGGCGGACAGCCAAACCTGCCTGGTGCCCGTTCGGCTCTGTTGGTGGGCTGTACGGATACGGAGGAGACCGAACCGGAGGAGGTGGTGGAGTCCCGCGGCTGGGGCCTGCATCGAACGGAGCCTGAGGTTGCACTTTGAACTGCTGGGAACAAAGGAGGAACCAGCGAGGGGGTGGGAGAAACTGCCGTAAGGGGGCGGTGAGAAACTGCCGTGAGGGGGCGATGAGAAACTGCCGTGAGGGGGCGGTGAGAAACTGCCGTGAGGGGGCGGTGAGAAACTGCCGTGAGGGGGCGGTGAGAAACTGCCGTGAGGGGGCGGTGAGAAACTGCCGTGAGGGGGCGGTGAGAAACTGCCGTGAGGGGGCGGTGAGAAACTGCCGTGAGGGGGCGGGGGAAACTGCCGTGAGGGGGCGGGGGAGAGAAGAACGAAGGAGGACCTGGCACGGGATACTTTGTAACTTGATCTGCGCCCTTTATGTGGTGACTATTTGAATACCTTCGGTAGGCAAGCAAAGAATTTCACCGCGACTTATTCAATATTTGTATTGGTAAATGTATCATCTTGTGATCCAGATTCAGGGCTCCTGGAAATATTGTTATTGTAATCAGTTTTTGTAGGAGAATTATGTTGCTTCTGGAGTCGCTGAAAAAAATCGGCAAGTGGGACAGGCCCTTACGTGTGGCGCGGCTTGATGGTACGGGCTAATGATGGGCTCACGGGAGGAGATGTGGACGGGAAACGCCGTAAAGGACCGTCCCCTGCCCCCTTCCAGAACCCCGGCCTCTGACTGTGTCGCGAACGATGCCAGGAGATCGACAACAAGCAACAAACCGGTGGTGTACGTTGCTGTGTACTCTGGGTTTGCGAGTGCCTACGCGGATACATCTATATCAAATTTGGGATGTCAACTCGCAAAGCACCAGCTGCAAAGTCATTTTCACCAACCAGATCCACCAGCAATCAGGCCAAGTTTTCTTGCAAATCTAGCTCCTGGTGGTGATTTCCAAATTTCTAAAATTACCTAAAATAAAGAACAATTTTGTTGATCTGCCTCTTTACCACCCGATGCTTGATGTCACAATGCAAATTAAATATGTAGTCTCAATTATACCATAGAAAGTTCTCTGCATGTGAAATGTGAACCAAGGTTTGCCTTGACTGACAAAGATGGCTTCGCTGAAAGGTTTCAGGTTTGCTTGCTCAATTATAATGACACTAACAAGTTAATAAGGTTCGTGTTTCACTCTGCCAAATAAAAAAAAGAGAATTATGTTGCTTCTGGATACAAATAAAACAGACTTAATATGGCTCCTATGACTAATTAAACCAGATTCATTTCTCCGTAAAAGTTTTGGTGGAAACTCCCTGCGCCTCTAGGCCAACAAGAAATTAATTTTCCATCGAATTCTGCTCAACGGCCTGGTTAAAATCCATACTTCCAGGTTCCAGTGTACCTGCCCTCCACTTCAAAACGTCTTGAGAAGGAGCTTTGGTTCCTTGCTTCTGGCGACCGCCGCACTTCTTGCATTTCTTTTTGTTCATACTTCGGGCTCCCTGCGCCGTGTCGAGCCGTGACGACGGATAAACAAATCCGCGCGAGACTCCGTTGGCATTTTGGTTCACTCTAGTGGTTGTCTTTGGGCTGCCTGTGGGTGTAGGCCACGATGCCTCTCCGGCGCCACCCGCAGGGGGCTGGGTGTCGTAAAATGTGGACTGACTGTGGAAAATGGCCTTGGGCGCAGCCTCGGTGACTTGGCAGCTGTTATGGAGACAGAGAGGGCAAGCGAAGGGCAGAAACACACAGACAAACCTATTACAATGCAGTTCAGTTCCATTTAGTTTAGTTTAGAGATACAGCACGGATCCCAACAAATCCACGCCGAACAGCGATCCCCGCACATTAACTCTACCAGAGATCTCCAAACGGTTGGAGATGGTTTATCTGAAGCCCTGATCGGATGCCTTTAACCCATCCATATGACCCAGAGGCCACACTAGGGGCAATTTACAATTTTTACCAAGCCAATTAACCTACTTACCTGTAAGTCTTTGGCATGTGGGAGGAAACCGAAGATCGCGGAGCAAACCCACGCAGATCACGGGGAGAACGTACAAACACCGTACAGACAGCACCCATAGTCGGGATCGAACCCGGGTCTCCGTCGCTGCATTCGCCGTAAGGCAGTAACTCTACCGCTGTGCCACCCTGCCGCCATAGATATCCATGTTCTCCAGAGATGCTGCCCGACCAGCTGAGTTACTCGAACACTTTGGGTCCTTTTGAATTCAACGCTCAAAGTTAAAATTCAGGACAGGCGCAGAATTAAAATGCCAGGGAGAAGCCACGCCATACAGGTGTAACATTCCCCCTGATCCAACCCAAACTTGGAAAGATGTGTTGACCTGGGTCATAAGGATGGGTTAAAGGCATCCGACCAGGGCTTCTGATAAACGGTCTCCAACCGTTTGGAGATCTCTGGTAGTATCTGGCTCATAAGGTGATGTTTGCTACATTCCCCATCTCAGTTCCTCTGCTCCAATAATTTAGATGTATGGGACGGCCGGCTCAACTAACAGGCTAAAGTGGCGAAGCGGTAGAGTTGCTGCCTCACAGCTCCAGAGACCTGGGCTCTTCTTCTTCTTTCGTGTGGCGTGCACAGCCTAAAGTTGTTGGATAACTTGTTCTATTTGACCTTCCCTTTGTGCATGTCGAGTTGATTGCATTAGTCGAAACCACGTAAAGGTTTCAATCTTCCACCCCACCTGGGTTCAATCCTGACTACAGGTGCTGTCTGTAGAGTTTGTACATTCTCCCCGTGACCTACATGGGTCCCCCCCCCCCCCAGAGTGCTCTGGTTTCCTCCCGCACTCCAAAGACATATACACGTTTGTAGGTTTCCAGAGCCAAGGGCTACAGTTTAATCCAGAACCAGGGGCCACAGTTTAAAAATAAGGGGTAAGCCATTTAGAACGGCGACGAGGAAACACTTTTTCTCACAGAGAGTTGTGAGTCTGTGGAATTCTCTGCCTCAGAGGGCGGTGGAGGCCGGTTCTCTGGATACTTTCAAGAGAGAGCTAGATAGGGCTCTTAAAGATAGCGGAGTCAGGGGATATGGGGAGAAGGCAGGAACGGGGTACTGATTGGGGATGATCAGCCATGATCACATTGAATGGTGGTGCTGGTTCGAAGGGCCGAATGGCCTAATCCTGCACCTATTGTCTATTGTAAGTTAATTGGCTTTGGCAATTGGCGGGTCGGTGTGGACTCGGTGGGCTGAAGGGCCTGTTTCTGTGCGGCCTCTAAAACGAAACATGCTCCAAATTGATAATGCTCCAAATTGGAAGTGTATATCCTTAAACATTATCTGATGAAGAAAAGATATGCTTCGGCAAATCATCTAGAGTCATGAACACATCTAAGATATTATCTGCGTGTGGTTTAAGAACCACGAGAGGTGAGAAAAGATGCTGGGACACTCACCTGCTCAACCACGACTTCTTTACACAATGTTTAACTGGTTCCAGACTGAAACAGGGAACCTTGAGTAGGTTGAAGAAAGTTAATCCAACCATTTTAGAGATGGTATTATTCACACCAAGCAGACATTTCTTGAACCTGATCAGCAAAAATAATAAAAATTAAAAATAAAAAAGGATTTGGATTTCTCTTCTTCACCAAATGTTCTCCCAACTAGAAAATCTCTTAATAGGGAAAACCAACATGACCTTCGCTTCATCTTCTTTCCCTTCCCTTTGCCTCATCTAATCATACAGGCTCAAATGTTCAACTCTTGGGTATTTTTTTTTAATCAAACAGGACAAGATTCTTTTGTACCTTGTTTCTGCTCTGTTCGTCAATAATATTACAGTTGGTCTTTGACCTCAGCCAAAGCACTGCCTCCCATTACTCAATTCCAGTCATATCCATAAATTAAAGGGCGGCACGATGGCGCAGAGGTAGAGTTGCTGCCTTACAGCACCGGTGACCAGGATTTGATCCCAACTATGAGTGCTATCTGTGCGGAGTTTGAACGTTCTTCCAGTGATCCCGTGGGTTTTCTCCGAGTGCTCCGATTTCCTCCCACACACCAAAGACATGCATGTTTGTAGGTTAAATGGCGTCGATCGTGTAGGATAGTGTTAGAGTATGGACGGGGTGATCACTGGTTGGCGCAGACTCGGTGGGCCAAAGGGTCTGTATCGCTAAAGTCTAAAGTACTGTCTAAAGTCAGAAAGCATAGAGAGGAATTAAATGGATCTTTTGAAAGTTGGCTAGATGTGACCATATGGGCTGCTGCAGTGACTAGTGCTTGTCCCACAGCCAAAGAGCCCGTTTCCATGTTGTATCTTCCCGTCATTCAATCAATCTACATTTGCAACTTAAATAATGCATAACTAACTTGCTGTTCCATCCTTTTGACACTTTTGGCATCCCAAAGGTCCACTAAGACACCCTTCCTAGTTCCCAACCAAGCACCATCCCTCGATTCCTTACAACAACTCCTCCCACCCTGGGTGCTGATCTCGCCAACACTTTTCCCATCCCATTCACCCATTGTGGACGTAGCCCAGACCATCACGCAACCAGCCATCCTTCCACTGACTTCATCTCCACAAGTGAATGGCTTGGATAGAGTGGATGTGGAGAGGATGTTTCCACTCATGGGAGAGTCTGGGACTAGAGGTCATAGCCTCAGAATTAAAAGGACATTCCTTTTAGGTGATGGTGAATCAGTGGAATTCCTTGCCATAGAAAGCTGTGGAGGCCAGGTCAACAGATATTTTTGAAGGTAGAGATAGATAGATTCTTGATTAGTACGAGTGTTAGGGGTTATGGGGAG
Organism: Amblyraja radiata; assembly: GCF_010909765.2. Taxonomy (NCBI): domain Eukaryota; kingdom Metazoa; phylum Chordata; class Chondrichthyes; order Rajiformes; family Rajidae; genus Amblyraja; species Amblyraja radiata. Next base: position 30,274,787 of record NC_045980.1, on the reverse strand, counting down.
AAGTCAGGAGAATTAGGTTAAGAGGGTGAGACAGATAGGCCATGATTGAATGGCGGAGTAGACTTGATGGGCCAAATGGTCTAATTCCGCTCCTATCACATCACCTTATGACCTACACCATGCTGCCTCGGCAAGGCTCCCAGCATAATCAAGGACAAGTCGCACCCTCTTCACCGACCCTCACTCCCTCTTCCATCAGGCAAGAGGTACAGAAGTGTGAAACGCACACCTCCAGATTTAGGGACAGTTTCTTCCCAGATGTTTTGAGGCAACTGAACCATCCTATCACCAACTAGAGAGCGGTCCTGAGCTACCATCTACCTAATTGGACTATCCTTAATCGGAATTTACAAGAATTTATCTTACACTAAACATTATTCCCCAATACCCTGCATCTGCACACTGTGAAGAGCTTGGTTATAATTATGTATAGACTTTTCACTGACTGGATTGCACGCAGCAAAAAACCTTTCCACTGCACCTTGGTACACGTGACAAAGAACTGAACTAAATTAAACCATTGTTTCCAGATTGCCATGACGTGAATATTTTTGAATGAGCCCATCTCCTCTTGTGATGGTCGAACACTCAGAGCTTCAACCTTACCTGTCATCACAGTCACAATGGGAAACGGTGTGCAACCTGATGTTTAGCGTGCCATATTTGTATTCAAAGGCAGCAATTTTACGCTCACAATGGTCATGTTCTCTGCAGCAGAAGTCTGTCTGATCGAATCTACCTAAAGAGGGGAACACTGATTACCAATACGACTCAGGAAATGGACAATTCAGTACGACTGTCTTTGAAAGGAGGCACAGAGTTAGAGTTGCTCCCTTGTAGCACTTACAGCGCCTGAGACCCGGGTTCGATCCAGACTACGGGTGCTGTACTGTACGGAGTTTCTACGTTTTCCCCGTGACTGTTCTCCAAGCTCTTCAGTTTCCTCCCACACTTCAAAGACGTGAGGGTTTGTAGGTTAATTGGCTTTGGTAACATTGTAAATTGTCCTCAGTGTGTGTGTAGGGTAGTGTTGATGTGCGGGGATCGCTGGTCAACGCGGACTTGGCGGACCAAAGGGCCTATTTTCCTGCTGTATCTGTAAACTAAACATATTATCCAATCTCTGCTTGCTGACAGGCCAGAGCAGTTCCTCCCAGGTAACCTGATACAATGGCTCTGCCCCAAGTGAGTCATGTGATGGGGGGGGGGAGGGTGAAACTACCTTTCAGGGTCCCTACCTGGTCGGAGAGGCAGCTTTTCTCCGGGCTGCAGCTTCGACCCGTCCTCGCGGCCTACCAGCGGGCCTGGAGCGGCGTTTCCTGTCGCGGACCGCCCAGAACCTCGGCTTCGGCGGCGGCACAGCGCTGGAGCGCTATCGTGGAGCGGGCGATGCCTTGCCTGGGTCGCCGTGCTGGAGCTCCGGTGAGCTGAGACCGCCGGGTAAAACATCGCGGAGCTGCGGGACTGTGGAGCGGCCAGCTGCGGGCGGCGGCGCCGAACTTTACACCGGGAGCCTGGGATCTCGCGACGAGATCGCCAGTTGTGGACCTCCAACCGGCGCGGCCTTGTCAGCTTCGGAAACCGCGGCCTCCAGTACGGAGGCGGCCGTTCCAGGGTTCCCATGCCGCTGTGAGGATTCTCCCGACGCCGGAGCACCACCACCGAGAACGGCCAGGAACATCGGGCCTCCGTAGAGGCAACTGTGGAGGCCTCAATAGGCCCGACTATGGGTGAACTGGGGTTGGGGACTGGATTTTGTGCCTTCCCTCATGGTGGGAGCCATTGTGGGGGGATGTTCTTTGTGTTTAAGACTCTCATTGGTGTTATGTCTGTATTCTTTCTTTGTGTGCTGCAAAATGGCAAAAAGCATTTCACTTCATTGCACCTCGGTGTATGTGAATGTGACCAATAAAATACCTTTGATACCTTTGATGATTAAACCTAATTATGCAGAAAATGCCAGCAGATTCTGAAATGCAAAGCTCCACCCTCCCCCATCTGTCCTGGGGACATAGTCTCTGCAGGTGTGAAAAGAATCCCAGGTCTTCCACTGTGTAGACACTAATCGTGGGTAAGCCAGGACTTTGTGCTGTTACATATCTGAGGCTTTTTTGTTTGATTGATAGCAACAACATGGAAACAGGCCCTACGGCCCACCGAGCCCATGCAAAGCAATGATCACCTGTTCACGCTAGTTCTATGTTATCTGGAGAGGAAAAGACTACAAAAAAATTGTAAACACTGCCCAGTCCATCATCGGCTCTGACCTTCCTTCCATTGAGGGGATTTATCGCAGTCGCTGCCTCAAAAAGACTGGCAGCATCATCAAGGACCCACACCATCCTGGCCACACACTCATCTCCCTGCTACCTTCAGGTAGAAGGTACAGGAGCCTGAAGACTGCAACATCCAGGTTCAGGAATAGCTACTTCCCCACAGCCATCAGGCTATTAAACCTGGCTCGGACAAAACTCTGATCATTAATAACCCGTTATCTGTTATTTGCACTTTATCAGTTTATTTATTCATGTGTGTATATATTTATATTATGGCATATGGACACACTGATCTGTTTTGTAGTAAATGCCTACTATGTTCTGTGTGCTGAAGCAAAGCAAGAATTTCATTGTCCTATCAGGGACACATGACAATAAACTCACTTGAACATTTTCGTATCCTCTCCCTGCACACTAAGGGCAAACTCAAAGCACTGGTGTAACTCAGCGGGTCAAACGGGATTTCCGGAGAACATGGCCAGGTGATGTTTCGGGTCGTGACCTGGAACGTCACCTATCCATGTTCTCCAGAGATGCTGCCTGGATCTGCTGAGTTACTCCAGCATTTTGTGTCTTCTTTTTGTAAACCAGCACCTGCAGTTCCTTGTTCCTACAGGCAATTTTCAGAAGCCAATTAACCTACAAATGGATGTGGGAGAAAAACTTAACACCCAAAGGAAAACCCCACGTCCACCGGGAGAATATGCAAATATCACACAGATAGACCCCCATTGTCTGCATCAAACCTGGGTCTCCGGCACTGCGAGGCAACAGCTCTACCAGCTGCGCCACTGTGCCATCTTGGGTCATTAACATCCAAGTCATTTTTGTCTTAATTCCAAACTCATACACACACACACATACACTACATTTTCCAGTGGGCAGTCAGTGCCTCGTGACCCAGAGCGTTGGATGGTCTGGTGTGCTGCCACAATTTGGTCCAACCAAACGTGGCAGCAAATGTGCCTGGCACGTAAGGGCACATATTCTACCAATGTGCCCATTTACACCACTCCGTGTTTCTGAGAACATCGTAGATTTCGTCCTTGACCTTTCCCTGTCCTGTGAAGTCACCCGAAAATTGCTAAAGGGGAAAGATTTGCTCTTCTCGATTGTGAACAGCAAGGAAGCCAAAAGCAAATAACTTCAGACGTGGGTTGAGAAAATGCAGAGGAAAGCAACGAGGGGAATTCGGGTGGGCTGATGTCAACATAAACACTCTTGTTGGCTAATGCAAGATTATCACAAAGTACAGTGCGCTCCATAATGTTTGGGACAAAGACCCATCATTTATTTATTTGCCTCTGTACTCCACAATTTGAGATTTGTAATAGAAAATAAATCACATGTAGTTAAAGTGCATATTGTCAGACTTTATTAAAGGGTATTTTTATACATTTTGATTTCACCATGTAGAAATTACAGCTGTGTTTTACATAGACTCCTGAAGAGTGTTTCTGATCTGTCGGACAGGTGTTTGGGGATTTTTCTTTATTATGGAGAGAATTCCTCTGTCATCAGCTGTGGAGGTTTTCCTTGGCCTGCCAGTCCCTTTGCGATTAGTAAATGCACCAGTGCTCTCTTTCTTCTTAATGATGTTGATTTTGATATGCCGAAGGTTTGGCTGATGTATGTAACAGTTTTATTCTTGTTTCTCAGTCTTCTCAATGGCTTCTTTGACTTTCATTGGCACAACTTTGGTCCTCATGTTGATAAATTGCAATAAAAGGTTCCAAAGGTGACTGAAAGACTGGAGGAAAGACTAGGTGCTGTGAGCTCTCTTTTACCTGCATTAAGGAGGCAATTAAACACACACCTGAGCAATTACAAAGACCTCTGAAGCCATGTGTCCCAAACATTATGGTGCCCTGAAATGGGGGAACTATGTATGAACACAGCTGTAATTTCTACATGGTGAAACCAAAATGTGTAAAAATGGCCTTTAATAAAATCTGACAATGTGTGCTTTAACCACATGTGATTTTTTCATTTACAAATCTCAAATTGTGGAGTACAGAGGTAAATAAATAAATGATGGGTCTTTGTTCCAAACATTATGGAGGGCATTGTATTCCTACTATCCAGAGATGCTGCCTGTCTCGCTGAGTTACTCCAGCATTTTGTGTCTATTTATGGTGTAAATCAGCACGTGCAGTTGTCTCCTACACATATCTTTGTTCTCCAGGAAAGCTGACTGACTCGCTGAGTTACTCCAGCACTGGTGAGGTGTAGCATGCTCCCTTATAACTCAGTTTCCATGCTCCCATTAATCTTACCAGGCTCTGATCACTTGTTGAACCAACACAATGAAATTATTTTTGTTGTTTATTATGGTGCTTACTTAGTACTATGTTTACATATGCCCTTCCTTATTGCTGTGTCTCCCTCTCGCCTGACATTCAGGCTGAAGAAGGGTCTCGACCCGAAACATCACCCATTTCTTCGATCCAGAGATTCTGCCTGTCCCGCTGAGTTACTCCAGCATTTTGTGTCTATCCACTATATTTACATATCTGCTGGTCTGCTGCAAGAATTTCATTGTTCCCTTTCGGGACAAATGGCAATAAAAACTCTTGCCTTGACTGGTGAATCTATGGAATTCATTGCCACAGATGGCCAAGTCATTGGGTATTTTTAAGATGGAGATTGGCAGGTTCTTGATAGTAAGGGGGTCAAAGGTTATAGGGAAAAGGCAGGAGAATGGTATTGAGAGGGAAAGATAGATCATCTGTGATTGAATGGCAGAGTAGACTCGACGAGCCAAATTCTGCTCCCATCACTTATGAACTTATAGACTCTTGTGAAATGTTGGCTGCAACCTGCAACCAGGTACACATGATGCTGTCTTTTAGCAATGAGCTGATGAAGTTTGCAGGAAGGAACCGCAGATGCTGGTTTACACAGAAAAGATAAGACATAAAATGCTGGAGTCACTAAGCGGGAGAGGCAGCTTCACGGGATGATGGGTGACGTTTTGGGTCGAAACCCTTCTTCAGACTGAGAGTCAGGGGAGAGGGAGACTCAGAGATAAGGATGGGTAAGGTGTGAAAAAGGAGACATCAAAAGAGATGAGGTTCAAGGAAAATGCATTGTTAGTTAGGATAAGTTGACAACGAAGCAACCAGATGAAATTTAATCAGGGGGGGGACAGTCAGACTGGTCGGGGAACTAGGAAGGGATGGAGAGAGAGAGGGAAGCAATGTGTAGGAACGAACTTTAGATGCTGGTTTAAACCGATGCAAAAAATGCAGGAGTAACTCAGAATCAATGAGATTCTTGCAGCAGACCTGTAAACATAATGGATAGACACAATGTTGGAGTAACTCAGTGGGACAAGCAGCATCTCTGGACAGAAGAAATGGGTAATGTTTCGGGTCGAGACCTTTCTTCAGCCTGAACTCAGGTAGGGTCTCGACCCGTCCCTTCTCTCCAGAGATACTGACTGTCCCGCTGAGTAACTCCAGCAAAGTGTGTCTGGCTTGAGAGGGAAAGCAAAGGTTGCTTGAAGTTAAGAGAAGTTACTCTACACCGCGGGACTGGGGAATTTCTTACCGAGGTCGCTGAATTTTTCTGCGGTGTCGCCTGCTCCGCACCAGATGGTCCCGGGGACGGTCCAGCTCCGGCGGTGGCGCCTGGTGGCCGCTCTCTCCCGCCGCCGGGGTGATCCCGGGGTGACGGTCAGTCTGCACCGGGCGGCGGCGAGTTGCTGCAGGATCCGCAGCCGCGACTCCGGTTCTCCCACCCGGAGGAAACGTCCCTCCTTCTCCTTCTCCCCCTCCGGTCCCGGGCGGTGCCGCCGCTCCAGGCAGAAGGCGAGGTAGTGGCGGGTGATGAGGAACCCCGACTGCACCGTGCACCGCTCCAGCCCCCGCCCGCTCCACAACGTGTGGAAGAGGACTAGGCGACCCGGGCCACCACCAAGCCGGGCCAGGAAGGTCAACGAGCGAACGGCCCGGTCCCCGGACACCAGGTGGCACAGAGTCCGCTCCCCGGGGCTCAGACTCGCAGCTGCGGGAGGAACGGACAGCAGGTAGAGCAAGCATCCCGCCAGAAACATCCTATCCCGCGGCCACCAGGCAGGCGTTACTCAACTCGCACAGGAGTTTGAATTGGGTGGTGAGCTGGGTGTGTTTCATTGGGCGTGTGTTTGCACTATAGGTGTTGCCCCCGTCATATCCCTGCCCCAACATTGATGTTTTCCACTCCCACTCGCTTCTACCTGGCGCTTCACACCAAATATCCTATAGCTCAGAGGATCTTTGCTTCACTCACACACACACACACGGTCCCCGCCCGGCGCTAAAACCCCAAATGGAAAATGCTGGAGAAACTCAGCGGGTGCAGCAGCGTCTATGGAGCGAAGGAGATAGGCAACGTTGCAGCCGAATATATATATGAATGTCTGTGTGTGTGTGAGAGGCAAGATAGAGATAATACATCTCAAAGTTACCTCATGGATCGGAAGCAACTTTGATTTAAAGCAATGCTATATTTATCTTTATCTTATTTCTCATGATGTACATAAACCATAAAGGCAATTATATATATGTATATGTATATGTATATATATATATATATATATATATATATATATATATATATATATATATATATATAACACATGTATATATATGTGTGTGTGTGTGTGTGTGTATTTTTTTAATATTGGGGAGATTTCAGCACAGAACATTAAAAATGTCATATCACCGTTTCAAGTAGCATGGTGTTATTTTTTTTCAGGGATTGTTACTCAAAAGTGCACGAGATAGTAGAGATAAAATCAAGTTAGGAATTTTTAAATTAATTCCCTGATTCAACCAGTTTGTATCTCAAAAATATCAATTTTTAGGACACCAAAAATATGACATGCTTTGGCACAATGAAATAAAGAGGCACTTTCTGCATTAATTTCATTATAATTCAAACCATTTTCAAGTTTGTTGCTTTGCAGAGATGCATGTTTCACAATAATAAGCAAAACTTTTGATGAATTTGGCGTTAAGTGCTCTGAATGACCATATTTCAACGAGTGTAACGGTGGCTACTGTTGGTGTCCATCCTATTTTAGAGGAACCACCGTTACACCACAATGGAAAATTAAGACCAAGGAACTTCCCAAGGAGGTTGAAAATGTTCTAGTTTGAAGAACTCAATAGATAATGAAATTATAAGAAGAAAGTAATCTTAATATCAAGATTCTGTAAAAGCCCCTGCATGCCAAAATTAATGTATATATTTGGTGTCCATCACACTCGTAACACCAGCATTTTGCAGTAGCTATATTTCCATCAACTTATGTACCTGCAATCTCTTATTATGTATGGACAATTACTTCCATAAAGTTTATTCAAAACATGAGAAATAAATTGTATTCAAATAAATACTGGAAGAAACAGGAGCTATTTTCATTTTGGTGTCCACCCTTGGACACTGTGTAACGCACGTTTCAGTAGATAACAGGAATATTGCTCGTTTGGTGACATCTGGTTCATAGCAAGAAAGTACATTTGTGTGTTGAAAAATGTAGAAATCAGCTATCATGCTTTGGGGAAAAAAATACTTTCTAAATTTCATGTAACGGTTGTTTGGCGGAGACCAAACATAAAGTGTAAAAAAACACATAGGAACGCATGTTAAACAATGAATTTTGTTCATTAATGAAATGTTCTCAAACTTCATGGACTATCTCTCCCTGTCATGTACTGCCTCTGTGAGGGTTTTTGATTAATCTGAATCATGTTGAAATAATTTATTTGTGAACCTCTGTTTTCTGTATAATGTCACACTTTTTGTTCCCAGTATTGTAAAAACACATATATTTTTTAATATATATATGTGATATATATGTATATAAATATATATTTTATACACACACACACACACACACACACACACACACACCAACACACCAACACACACACACACACACCATTGTTTAGTTTAGAATTTAACATATATCATGATCTTGATTTTTTGAAGTCCCATTAAATCATTTAAATCTAAATTTTGCTTGAAGATGTTTTAAAATTTAAATTTCATTTTTCCATTTATCCATTGCCATTAATTCATAAAATTAAATATATCTACATTATATGTTCTCAATCTTAAATGAGAAGTACATAAGAACTTATTCAGTGTTCATTTTCACAATTGGCCGTTTCATTACTTAATGTGTGCAATATCTAAACAAATTACCTGCCTCTTTAATTACTTTTTAACAGGTGAATAAAAGTTAATGAGTGGATGCAAGCATCCAAGGACAGATCGGGGAAACTTCCCACATTTTCACTCCCAGAGTGCGTGCATTTTTCACTGTAATCCCATTCAAGAATGTTTGCACAATTCATTAAATTAATTGCATGGTCCAAATTTGGGAAAAATTCCTTCCTCGGAGATAACACGGTAAGTACACGGAGCTAGATACAACAATACGAAAATATACTTTGTCCTTGGCTATATGTTTTCTTATAACTACCAACCACAACATGGGTATTAATTATTTCATCAGTCATAATATACTTTCTGTTTATGCTAATCTTATTCAACAACAGATGGTTAATACAAGTCAAACACAATAGAAGGGAATCTTGACATTATTCTCTCATCCTTCAAGCGGGCCATGTCACCATCCCCATTCCGAGCCAATCATAATCCTCCCATTTACTGCAACGTATCTACGCTATTAGCAGTAGGGGGTCCACTGTAACTTCTCAGGAATGTAAACAAGCTTTGTTATCTCCTTCCATTTCATATTTACATTTACCATCCACCCTCCAACACATTCCCAGGCAAGAGGTAATATGTCTATACTTTGCCGATTCCCACAAACTTATCGTGCACCTGGTCAAGCGAGACCTGCCAATTGTCACATCCAATACACCCTTTCGTTACCTTGTTCAATTCCAATCAAAATTAAATATGAAAGGATATTTATTTATCTTCCACAAACTTTTTGTTCCTTTCAGTAAGCAATTCATTCTAAGCTATCATTGGTATCCGGCAGACTGTAGAGTAGACACAATTGCAGAAAAATTGAGAGACACACTGTTCTAAACACCTGATATCGTCCCTAACATTAGGAGCACACTACAGCACAATACAGTTTTGCATGTAAGATAACAATGACATTGAAATATTTTCAGTTTCATAAACATTCATCGTTATTTATTTAACAATCTTTGCAATTCTGTCGAAACTTAATTTTATGGTTGTCTCCAGAAGCACAAGATGTAGAATTAGTTTAGTTTAGAGACACAGTGTGGAAGCAGGCCCTTCAGCGCACCGGGTCTGTGCCGACCAACGAACACCCCTTCAAACTAGTTCTATGTTATCCCACATCCTGCACACTAGGGGAAATTTACAGAAGCCAATTAACCTATAAACCCCGCACGTCTTTGGAAGGTGGGAGGAAACCGGAGCACCTGGAGGATGTTCCCATGTGGTCACAGGGAGAATGTACAAACTCTGTACAGACAGCACCCATAGTTAGGATTGAACCTTTGGCGCTGTAAAGCAGCAACTCTACGCTACGTGCTACGCTAAACTCTACAGGAAATTCTCACGTGGTACTTGATGCTTTAACAATGAGTGGTAGCAGTCCATTCAAACACAAAAGGTTTTCAGCTGATTTGAATCCTCCCGTCATTTTGACAAAGCAAACATTTTTTTGGCAGGTACAAAGTCACACTGATCATCTAACCTCAGGTGTGATTTAATCAAGGATTCAACGTCTTCAGCACAAGATGAAAATAGATGGGAGAAAGTACGATCTTAGAAGTTTCACACTTAAACAACAAAATAATAGGAATCCTTTCAAAATATCCTATCAATCCTTTACTCTGATCGAAGTGTGTACAATTATGAGAGGCATAGATAGGGTAGACAGTCAGAACGCTTTCTCCCAGGGTCAAAGATTAGAGGGCATTGCTTTAAGATGAGGGAGGCAATGTTTAAAGGAGAAGTATTTTTACACAGAGGATGGTGGGAGCTTGGAACATGTTGCTAGGGGTTGGTGGTGGAGGCAAATATGATAGTGGCGTTTGAGAGACTTGTAGATAGGCACATGGATATGCAGAGGAGTGGAGGGATATGGATCATGTGCAAACAGAGGAGATTAGTTTAACTTGGTGTCATGTTCGGCACGGACATTGTGGGCCGAAGGGCCTGTTCCTGTGCTGTACTGTTGTATGTTCTATGTCTAGTGGCTTACTTATTGCAGGAGATTGGAATTTACTTTGGAAGTCAGCTGAATGCTTTCTGCACAGTTAAAACTTGTAATTAATTTCAGGTTCAGAATTGTTCATTGTTGTTGTAATTCAGGGGCCTTATTGAAGTACGAAAACAGAACCAAGATAAAGTTTGTGCTTTTTATCTACTGTTGGGCCACTAGGTTATAATCTGAGGTGCTATTCATCCAATTTGCATTTGGTCTGAAGAAGTGTCTCGCCCCGAAATGTCACCTATTCCTCTTCTCCAGAGATGATATCTGATATCTGTCCTGCTGAGTTATTCCAGCTTTATGTATCTATCTTATGCAAGGTGGAAATGACCTTAATAAGTTCACTATCAGGCTTAAAGATCAAAAATTACTTTGTGGAACTGCTTAGTAATCCTCTGAGGAAAGATTTGTTAAATAAGTAAAGACTTGTTCAACCAACCTTGAGAGACAGACTCCAAAAATAGACCTGCTTCAAAAATGTTCTTTGCACGATGATACTTAAATCAAAGCGAGAGAAAAACGTTACAAATTCAAAAAAAGTGAATTTTGCTTATGTCGATTTAACCTTCTAAAATATTTAGGATGTTTTGTTTTGAATGGGCCCTACACTACACTGTAGATCTTATAGAACAATATAAAATTCTTAAGAGATTGGACAGGCTAGATGCAGGACAAATGTTCCCCATGTTGGGGGAGTCCAGATCCAGGGGTCACAGTTTAAGAATATGGGGTAGTCTATTTAGGACTGAGATGAGGAAAAACCTTTCCCACCAGAGAGTTGTGAATCTGTGGAATAATCTGCCACAGAAGGCAGTGGAGGCCAATTCACTGGATGTCTTCAAGAGAGAGTTAGATATAGCACTTAGGGCTAATGGAATCAAGGGATATGGGGAAAAGGCAGGAACAGGCCTTTTGATTCTGGATGGTACACAAAAATGCTGGAGAAACTCAGCGGGTGCAGCAGCATCTATGGAGCGAAGGAAATAGGCGACGTTTCGGGCCGAAACCCTTCTTCAGACTTTTGATTCTGGATGATCAGCCATGATCATATTGGATGGTGGTGCTGGCTCGAAGGGCCGAATGGCCTACTCCTGCACTTATTTTCTATGTTTACATTGCATTGGATAATAACTGTTTAATTTGCTCTACAATTACTGTGGTGCAGGTTTGAAAACATGAGTGAAGCAAAATTATTTAAACCGTAAGGGAAGCAGCATCTGGCATTGTAAATTTACCAGATTTCAGGTGATCTCTGTATTTTCCACTAATTCATTGCCTTTAGTTGATTTCCATCCAGAATCTACAGTGTAGAGATGTCTATTAAAAAAATGTTCATCCTATCCAGAGATTTTAGTCAGGCTGCATGCGACATGCTGTGACAATCTTACCGAGTGGGTTTTCTCCGAGATCTTCGGTTTCCTCCCACACTCCAAAGGCGTACAGGGTTGGAGGTTAATTGGCTTCTGTAAATTGTAAATTGTCCCTAGTGTGTAGGATATTCCAATGTACATCGCTGGTCGGTGCAGACTCACTCGTTGGGCCGAAGAGCCCGTTTCTGCTCTGTATCTCTAAAGTCTAAAGTAAAGTCTAAAGGTACAGCATGCGTTAAACAAAAAAGAAAAATATCTCCATAAACACCTCCGTAAGAACGCTGGCCAATATTAAAGTCCAAAAATAAATCTCTTTTATCTCACCCTTCACAATTTACAGTTCCCTCAGCAGTTTCTCATGATGTTAGATTGTGGCTTTGATGTTATGTGGTGCCTGATGTTCTGTAAATATGTAGTGATCAATGACCTAGTAGATGGGTCATTGATCACCTGGGTCTTCCCCTAATGTTAGGAAACCAGTCTGTGATTATTAAGGTCAAGTTCCCAAAGAAAACATTCCTTGGGTATCAAGTATCCTGTAAGATGTTTATGGAGCTCTAGCTCACTCGAGTTAGAAGTGAACGCAGCCTGGTAGGAAATATGGAGTCTATGCTTCACATAGAGAGATAGACCAACTGGAGGAACAGCGTTTCATATTCAGCTTGGCTCGCTTACAACCCAACAGTATGAACATTGAACTCTCCAATTTTGAGAACCCCTCTTCCACTTTTCCTCCCCTCTCTTTCCTATACCTCCCCTCTCATCTCAGTGTGTGCCCATTTCTCCCGCTATTGATTGGTTGAAAGAAACAACATGGAAATAGGCCCTTCGGCCCACCGAGTCCATGCTGACCATCGATCACCCATTCACACTGGTTCTATGTTGTCCCACTTTTGCATCCAATCCCCACACACAACGGACAATCTACAGAGGGCCAATTAAACCCTCAAACCCGCACGTCTTTGGGATGGTGAGAGGTAACCCCTCGCGGCCACAGGGAGAGCGTGCAAACTCCACACAGGTAGCACTGGAGGTCTGGATCTAACCGGGGGGTCTGTTGCTGTGAGGCAGCGGCTCTACCAGCTGCACCACTGTGCCGGTCCTTTGCCACCCCCTCCCTGTCTCTTTCCACCTTTTTCCCTCTCTCTGGCTTTACATTTCATAGAAACATAGAAATTAGGTGCAGGAGTAGGCCATTCGGCCCTTCGAGCCTGCACCGCCATTCAATATGATCGTGGCTGATCATCCAACTCAGTATCCCGTACCTGCCTTCTCTCCATACCCTCTGATCCCCTTAGCCACAAGGGCCACATCTAACTCCCTCTGGAACTCTCGACACTCCCTCTATTTCACACCTCTTCTCTTCTTAGTGACATCCATTTATCACCTTTTCATCTCGAGCCTTTGTCCACCCATTTGCCAATCACCTTACCACATATTGTTCCATCCACACCTCTCTTTCAGTTTTCTCCCCCCCCCCCCCCCCATTACAATCAGTCTGAATGGTCCTCGACCTGAAACATCGCCTGTCCATTCACTCCACACTTGCTGCCTGACCCATTGAGTTCCTCCAGTGTTTCACTCACGACTCCAGCATCTGCAGTACTTTGTGCCTCCACGTGGAGAGGACTCAGTGCTGGAAGAACCAGGTTAACTTAGTCTGAAGAAGGGTCTCGACCTGAAACGTCACCCATTCCTTCTCTCCAGAGATGCTGCCTGTCCCGCTGAGTTACTCCACCTTTTTGTGTCTATCTTTGGTTTAGTTTTAGTTTCGAGATACAGCATGGAAACAGGTGCCTCGGCCCACCGAGTCCATGCCGACCAGCTATCCCCACAACCTAACACTATCCTACACGCTCTAGGGACAATTTACAATTTTCAAAGCTCTTTTGGCAGCATCCTTCCCTGCGTAAAAGAATGAATGACCTGAGGCCAAATTACTATTAAGCACAGAATGAATGCTTGTCTGTCAGTAGGCAAACTTTAATCTTCCCGCAAATATTTGGCTGTTGCCTGTGTTTCTCATAGACGTGTTTAGTTTAGTTTAGAGATACAGCGCGCAAACCGGCCCCTCTGCCCACTGAATCCGTGCCGACCAGCGATCCCCGTTACACTAGCGCACACTATACGTTAGGGACAATTTACAATGTTTTACCAAAGCCAATTAACCTACAAACCTGTACGCCTCTGGGGTGTGGGAGGAAACCGGAGCACATGTAGTCATGGGGTGAACGTACAACTCCGTACAGAAAGCACCGTAGTCAGGATCGAACCCTTGTCTCTGGCGCTGTGAGGCAGCAACTCTACCGCTGCGCCACTGTGCTAACCACTGTGCTTTGAAGAATGAGACACAAGCTCAGTCATTGCTAATTTGCTACAACATTCATATCATTTATTCCTGTTTATTCGGCATGGTGGAGCAGCGGTAGAGTTGCTGTCTTACAGGGCCAGAGGCCCAGGTTCGATCCTGACTACGGGTGCTGTCTGTATGGAGTTTGTGCGTTCTCTCTCTGTGACCAGCGTGGGTTTTCTCCGGGTGCTCCGGTTTCCTCCCACACTCCAAAGATTTGTAGGTGAATTGGCTTCTGTAGATTGTAGGTTGTCCCTAGTGTGTAGATTAGAGCTAGTGTACGGGGTGATAGGCGCGGACTCGGTGGGCCGAAGGGCCTGTTTTCGCGCTATATCTCTAAAGTTTAAAATCATATAATTAATAACTGACAGTAGAGTAATGGCTATTCACTGAAAAATGAGTAGATAATCACTGGTAAAGTGTGGACCCCTTGATTTAAGAAACACATTCACAGAATGCCATAAATCGTCCCCTGAAGGATCGACTGACTGAGTTCGACCTTGACTAATTTGCAGCTGACCCAAAATAGCAGAAGGAAATGTAAGTGAAAGAATTCATGATTGGAGTGCAAGTTGTGACAGATAATGTGCGAGACGTTTTTTTCGTCCAGTGTTTTTATGTCAGATCTCCAATCATTTCTCCAGTGTACACTGACTGAAAATATCCGAAGCCTCTCAGGCCAGCCACATCCATAAACAAAACCTCACCACTCTTCCTTTCCTCCACTCTGGAACAGTGATCTTGCCCTATAAACCAGGACACGTGCTTCCAAGCTTTGAGGCAAGACTCAATGTCACGGAGCAAAGAATAAGAGTCAGGGAGTGGTACAGCGTGGAGACAGGCCCTTCAGTCCAACATGCCCACACCAACTAACATGTCCCAGCTACACTAGTCCCACCTGGCCACGTTTGGCCCACATCCCCCTTGTATAATCTATTAATATATAAAACTCTCGCCCAAAATTCCGAAACGGAACTCCGTCCGGCTGTCACATTTCTTCCATTGATTCCCTGCAACTCCGAAACTGGACGCAGAATCGCCGACATCTTTTCCATTTCGGTAGAGATTTCACTTTTCTTTCTAAGTATCCGCTCCTCATTACATTCCGTCGTGTTTAAGTACACGTTTTTAATCAAATCCTTCCCCCCCCCCCCCCAATATTTCAAAACTAAACTGGCTTCACACCCACAGAACCTTCACCAGCCCCAGCCCCTGCTGAACGTTCCATCGTGTGATGTCACAATGCCCAATCTTCACATATGTCCAATCGGAATGGATTCATTTACATATGCCTATGCAGGAGCCCAAGCCAATGGTGAACGTTCCATCGTGTGATGTCACAATGCCCAATGTTCAAAGACATCGTTGCCATAGAGAGGGAGTACAGAGAAGGTTCACCAGGCTGATTCCTGTTATGTCAGAACTTTCATATGAAGAAAGACTGGATAGACTCGCCTTGTAATCGCTAGATTTTAGAAGATTGAGGGGGTATCTTATAGAGACGTTTAAAATTCTTAAGGGGTTGGACAGGCTAGATACAGGAAGATTGTTCCGGATGTTGGGGAAGACCAGAACAAGGGGTCAAAGTTTAAGGATAAGGGGGAACGCTGAATCGCCGACATCTTTTCCATTTTGGTAGAGATTTCTCTTTTCTTTCTAAGTATCCGTTCCTCATTACATTTCGACGTGTTTAAGTGTACGTTTTTAATCAAATCCTAACCCCCCCCCCCCCCCCCCCCCCAATATTTCAAAACTAAACTGGCTTCACACCCACAGAACCTTCACCAGCACCAGCCCCTGCTGAACGTTCCATCGTGTGATGTCACAATGCCCAATCTTCACATATGTCCAATCGGAATGGAGCCATTTACATATGCCTATGCAGGAGCCCCAGCCAATGGTGAACGTTCCATCGTGTGATGTCACAATGCCCAGTGCTCATAGACATCGTTGCCATAGTGACAGTACAGAGAGTCAGATGTGGGCCGAGGAGCCTTCAAGACAACATGAGATGTTCCCATATTGTGTGAAAATATTTACGTCATTCACCCCTGAACCTCGATAAGAACACCACCTGCACATCTTAATTAAATTAGAGAAAAACGGAAAAGAGGTCGGGCATTTACACTTTTAAGGCTCTGTGTGTGTCGAAGCTTCGTGTGTGTGATGCCGCACCGCTAACCCCCCCACCACCCCCCCCACGCGTTGCCGAGACGGACCCGACTTCGACGACTTCAAGATACGATATTTTAAGACGGAAGGGACCCGACTTCAACGACCAAATCTCCCCTGGGGGCTACAGGTAGGGAACGGTCTTTATGCACTTTTCATACTCTGTGTGTGGGGGTGGTTAGTGTGTGTGAGGCGCCCGCCCCCCACACCCCCCCCAGTGGGGGCTACGGGTAGGGAACGGCTGCGTTGGGGGATCAGACCCAACGGGTTTGCCATTGGTCGTCGTGTTTAAGTGCACGTTTTTAATCAAATCCTAACCCCCCCCCCCCCCCCCAATATTTCACAACTAAACTGGCTTCTCACCCATAGAAGCAGCACCAGCCCCAGCCCCTGGTGAACGTTCCATCGTGTGATGTCACAATGCCCAAAGTTCAAATACATCGTTGCCATAGAGGGAGTACAGAGAAGGTTCACCAGACTGATTCCTGGGATGTCAGGACTTTCATATGACGAAAGACTGGATAGACTCGGCTTGTACATGCTAGAATTTAAAAGATTGAGGGGGTATCTTATAGAAACTTACAAAATTCTTAAGGGGTTGGACAGGCTAGATGCAGGAAGATTGTTCCAGATGTTGGGGAAGTCCAGAACAAGGGGTCACAGTTTAAGGATAAGGGGTAAATCTTTTAGGACCGAGATGAGAAAAACATTTTTAACACAGAGAGTGGTGAATCTCTGGAATTCACTGGCACAGAAGGTAGTTGAGGCCTGTTCATTGGCTGTATTTAAGAGGGAGTTAGATGTGGTCCTTGTGGCTAAAGGGATCAGGGGGTATGGAGAGAAGGCAGGTACAGGATACTGAGTTGGATGATCAGCCACGATCATATTGAATGGTGGTGCAGGCTCGAAGGGCCGAATGGCCTACTCCTGCACTTAATTTCAATGGTTCTATGTTTCCCTCTCCGAAACCCCTCTCCCACCCATCCCTCTCTCCCCCACCCCCCTTCCCTCTCTACGCCACCCCCTTCCTCCTACCCCTCTGTCCCTCTTCCATCACTCCCCCTACCCCTCTCCACCTCCCTCTCCACTCTTTCCCCTCTCTCCCCCACCCCTCTCCCCCTCCCTCCCTCCTTCCCTACCTCCCCATCCTCCCCCTCCACCACATCTATCTCCCCATCCCCCTCTCTCACCCCCTACCCCGCTCTCCTTTCCCTCCCAAATCTGTCCCATTTCCTCCACCTCCTCTCCCCTCCCTCCCCTCTTCACATCCCCCCTCCCTCCCCCCACCTGTGTGTTTGGGGGTTGGTTAATATGAGTTTGATGCCGCAGCCCCCCCTCCCCCCCCCCCCCCCTGCAAAACGCCGTTGGGGAAACAGACCCAACGGGTCTGCACTTGGTCTAGTGACTTATAAAGCTGTAGAATATTTGTATCTGGAGGGAACAAAGGCATGGATGAGGTTTCAGCAAAATGCACAGAGTCTTGTACCAAGTGGGTGAATCAAGAACCAGAGGCCGTAGGTTCAAGCTGAGGGCAAAAAGATTTAAGAGGAACCTGAGGGGCAACTTGTTTTTACACAAAAGTTGGTGGGTTTACGGAATGAGCTGTCAGAGGAGGTAGTTGAGGCAGGTACTGTCATAACAGCTAAGTGACATTTGGACAGGTACATGGATAACTTGGGTTCAGAGGGGTTTGGGCCAACCATTGGCAGGTGGCACTAGTGTGGAGGGGGCATGTTGGTCGGCGTGGGCTGAAGGGCCTGTTTCCACGTTGTATTTACTCTAGAAGTCTAGATGAGGTTTCAACAACATGGAAAGGGTGAATGCACAAAGTCTTTTACTTCGAAGGGGAATCAAGAACCAGCGGACATCGGTTTAAGGTGAGAGGGGAAGGATTTTATAGGAACCCTGAGGAGGCAACCTTTTCACTCAAAGGGAGGTGGGTATGTGGAACAAGCTGTCAGAGGAGGTAGTTTAGATAGGTACATTAATAACTCTAATGGAATTTAAAAGACACTTGGTAAGGTTTAGAGTGATATGGATAAAACGCAGGCAAACAGGACTAGCTTAGGTGGGACATTTTGGTCGGCACGGACTAGTTGGGCTGAAGGCTTGTTGAAAACTGTGTGACTCACTAACACTATGTGAGTTGTGCCAGGGTCCAGATGGGCATGGATTTGGGAAACAACAGCATGTTCAAGGGCCAAATAGTGAAATCTTGGATAGAGTGGATGGGGAGAGGACGTTTCTACTCGTGGGAGAGTCTAGGACCAGAGGTCACAGCCTCAGAATTAAAGAACGTTCCTCTAGGAAGGAGATGAGGAGGAATTTCTTTAGAGGGTGGTGAATCTGCAGAATTCATTGCCACAGAAGTCTGCGGAGGCCAATTGATATTATTAACGCAGAGATGGATAGATTCTTGATTAGCAAGAGTGTCAGGGGTTATGGGAAGTAGGCAGGAGAATGGGGTTAAGATCGGGAAAGATAAATCAGCCATGATTGAATGACAGAGTGGACTTGATGGGCCGAATGGCCTAATTCTGCACCTAGAACTTAGGAACTTATGAACGGATGAGAGGAAAGGGAGGTTAAATGTTTGAGACCAAGTTAAAAGGATGATAGGCTTAAGGTTTCTGAGGAGAGAAGTGATGACAGAGCGTTGGAAGATGAGGAGACCATACCTGAGAGGAGACAACCACTAATAATATCGTCATGTGACAGCCTTGTGGCTATCTTAGTTTTTCACATTTTCTCCATCCACCTTGTGACCCACTGCCTCAGTATGATGACATCCTCTTGAAACTTTCCACTGTAGCTTGGTGTACGTGGCAATAAAGTTAAGTGAACTTAACTAACAACCCAGCGGTATGATTATTGATTTCTCTATCTTCGCGTAACCATGGCTTTCTCTCTCTCTCTGTCCCTCCCCCACCCTCGTTCTCCGACTAGTTTCACTGTCCTCCTGATTAATTTTACTGTTTGTCTGCCTCGATGTCAACTTCCCCTCAGCCAACAATGAACCGTTCTACATTTCCTTGTTCACCGACTGCTTTGATCTGTCGTTTTCACACCTTTCCCTTCCATATCTCTAGTTTTCCTCTCCCCTGACTGAAGAAGGGTCTCCACCCAAAAGGTCACCCCTTCCTTCTCTCCAGAGAAGCTGCCGGACCCGCTGAGTTACTCCAGCACTTTGTGTCTATCTTAACTAAACATCGCCCTCTTTTGGTTGAGCTAATGTATAACATCGCAGTGTTATCCGTAAATGATATTTGAACCTAGACATTTAATATTCAGTTTCAGGCAAGATGCCGCTCCGAGACATCCTGGACCCTGGCACCAGGTAGGCAACGCACCATCCTGGAGTCTCCTGTATGCCAGGATAGACATGAATTATCTATCCTAGCATACAACAACAACAACAACAAGATCACCCTGGAGAAAGTACAACGCCGAGCAGCCTGTTTTGTACGTAATTTTGGTCTCCTAATCTGAGGAAAGACATTCTTGTCATGGAGGGAGTACAGAGAAGGTTCACCAAACTGATTCCTGGGATGTCAGGACTTTCATATGAAGAAAGACTGGATAGACTCGGCTTGTACTCGCTAGAATTTAGAAGATTGAGGGGGGATCTTATAGAAACTTACAAAATTCTTAAGGGGTTGGACAGGCTAGATGCAGGAAGATTGTTCCCGATGTTGGGGAAGTCCAGAACAAGGGGTCACAGTTTAAGGATAAGGGGGATATCTTTTAGGACCGAGATGAGGAAAACATTTTTCACACAGAGAGTGGTGAATCTGTGGAATTCTCTGCCACAGAAGGTAGTTGAGGCCAGTTCACTGGCTATATTTAAGAGGGAGTTAGATGTGGCCCTTGTGGCTAAAGGGATCAAGGGATATGGGGTAAAAACAGGAAAGAGGTACTGATTTTAGATGATCAGCCATGATCATATTGAATGGCGGTGCAGGCGCGAAGGGCCGAATGGCCTACTCCTGCACCTATTTTCTATGTTTCTATGTTTCTATGACTACAAGAGCAAATCAAGCGTGAATAATACGCTGACTTCTCTCGGATGGGATACCCTCGAGCTCCGCAGAATCAGGCTAAGACTAATTGCAATTTACAAGGAGATTCACAAAATCACGCCATCAAATCTCCCGTCATCCCAGAGCACCACCTACCATGAAACAAGACAAAATAACGGTCCCTACACCATCAACTTGCTAAATTTCAATAAACGTTGCTGCCAATATTCCCTTTACCCAAGGATGCAAAAAATGTTTGCGCGTCATCAAATGTTGACATGTAGCCAAAGGATATTCGGAAATGACTCCATGGATCCTGTGGCGTAGTTCCCAGAGCAGACTGTCCAGCTTGTCTGGCGAAATGCCTCATCGCCACAACTCACCAACAAGCACCAAGACCTGACTTGGCTGGCGGTGAGGGGAGCCCTCCCAGTCAGATCCTTCCTGCACCGTCGGAACCTCACTGCCAGCGCACGCTGCCCTCGGGACGGCTGCTATGGAGAGGAGACGGTTGCCCACCTCTTTGCAGAGTGTGGATTTGCAAAGACAGTCTGAAGAGGTTTGCAAGGGTCCCTGTGATTTACGGACTGTTCCCAGGGACGCATTCAGGGACTGACATCGAGTGCTGCTGGAACTCGGTGAAACTCGGAGCTTTGTTGACCTCCCAGCGGAGCGAGATGTCCGTCGGGGAATGTTGCCGACTGGCCCGCTGCAGACTGCAGGAGTACGTGCTGAGGGACGCACTGAAGCTCGGTGCAGCCAACGCCAAGGCTCGGGTCCTTCCACTGCTGGACATGGGGGGGCAGGGTGTGGTGGAGATGCCCCTCAAAATAAGGGAAGGGATTCCACGCCAGTGGGCCACATGAGTGGCAAGGGTGGGGGATAAATTTGTGTAAACAGTATTGAATGTTTGTATTGCCTCCGAGGATATTGGATGGAGTCTTGTAAGGATCATGTATTGGATATATTTTTTTCTCGAATAAAGTATATTTTGAAATGAAAAAAAACCTTCTCCCCAGAGATGCTGCCTGCTCCGCTGAGTGACTCCAGCTTTTTGTGTCTATCTTGGGTTTAAACTAACATCTGCAGTTCCTTCCTCCACAACACTATGGGATCTTATAGTTTCCAAATAGTTTCAGATATTTCACTGCAAACAGTAGAGGGCGCCCTATCATGCTCAATGTCCTACTGTTAATAAGTAGGTTTAAGCAGCCGAGGGAAGAATATATGCGTAGGAAGCAACTGCAGGTGCTGGTTTATACCCGAAGATAGATACTAAGTGCTGGAGTAACTCAGCGGGTCAGCTAGCACCTCTGGTGAAAAGGAATAGGTGATGTTTCGGGTTGGGACCCTTCTTCAGACTGAGGGTCTGGGGAGAGGGAAATTAGAGGTGTGAATAGATACATAGCAGTACATCGGATTTGCCATGATGTAGAGCGTTTCTTCCGTCACCTCCGCTTCTGTGCCTCTTTCTATGGGAAAGAGTCCTCACCACCCAGTGATGGGTCCTTCTCCTGTCTCTACTGGTACCCTCCCCTTGCCTTCCACCCTCTTTAGACCTTTTTTAAATTAGATTCTGTATCATTTGCTACCTCCAGTTTCCCTCTCCACTGACTCTCAGTCTGAAGAGGGGTTTCACCTATTCCTTCTCTCCAGAGAAGCTGCCTGACCCACTGAGTTACTCCAGCGAAGATGATCAACGGGATTTGATTTAAACATTTGAGAGACGGTAAATAAGACACGAAAAAGTTTAACAAAACCCCTTCCTGCTGCTAATTTCCTCTTTTATCACTGAGCTAAAATGAAGGAAGTGGTTATTGATCAAACGAAGTGTGAGAAAAGCCCAGGCTATGAAGATTTGAACTGTATGATGCAAACAAATGTTGGCCACAGAGCATCATGAAACCTCTTGTGTGCAGAGTGCAGAGAACTTTCTCAGGACCTGAGGGCGTGGGCTGTGGGGAGAGGTTGTGCAGGCTAGGACTGTGGGATAATGAGAGGTGATCTTATAGACGTTGTATAAGAAGACTTTAGAAGACCATGAGAGGAATGGACTGGGTAGTTTCTCAGAGTCTTTTACCCAGAGTAGGGGAGTTAGAATGCCTTTTATTGTCATTCAAACAGCTTGGTTTGAACGAAATTGCATTTCTACAGTCTTAACATTACAAAAAAAAAACAAGACCCACACTTAACACAATTTACACAAACATCCATCACAGTGAATCTCCAACACCTCCTCACTGTGATGGAAGGCAAAAATCTTATCTCTTCCCTTTGTTCTTCTCCCGAACCTCAAGTTTAAGGTGAGAGGGAAAAGATTTAATAGGAATCTGAGGGACAATGTTTTTACATAGAGGGAGTGGATATATAGAACAAGCTGCTTGAGGAGGCAGTTCGAGACAGAAAATATAATAACATTTAAAAGTCATTTGGGCAGGTGCATAGGAAAGGTTTAGAGAGAGATAGGCCAAACGCGGGCAGGTGGGACTAGTGTAGATGGGCCACCTTAGTCATCGTGGGTAAGTTGGGCCGAAGGCCCTGTTTCTGTGCTATGTGACTCCATGTTTTAACATATATGAACACTAAAATCATGAGAGATTGAGTCTCTGGCCCAGAGTAGGGGAATGGAGAACCAGAGGACACAGGTTTAAGGTGAGGGGGGAAAGATTTAATAGGAAACTGAGGGGTAACTTTTCTACGCAAAGGATGAATGGTGTATGGAACGGAGGGGGTAGCTGAGGCAGGTACTATTGCTACATTTAAGAAATATTTTGACAAGTACATGTATAGGATAGGTTTGGAGACATTATGGGCCAAATGCTGGTAGGGGGGACTAGTGTAGATGGGACATGTTGGTCGGGCGTGGGCAAGTTGGGCTGAAGGGCCTGTTTCCATGCTGTTTCACTCTCTAATTCTAGACCAAACAATGATTGTTGAACACATTGTGACGGTCTGGCAGTCCCGGCGTGAGCAGATGGATTTGCAAAAGATGGGCAGGCGAGAACGAGGTACCATTGGTTATTTCTTTGTATTACGTTTCTTACCGTCCACCACGGCCCCAGGCTGTGAATGACACAAATCTCCAACAAAGCCTTTGCAATAGAAATGACTTTATTTAATGCAGCAGTAACAGAGTTTAAATCAACACTAAATAATTAGCAAATCTTTTATTCGTTGTTTGGGACAGTAATTATAGATTATAAATGAGATTATATAAAATCTTTTTGGCCCATCATACTGAAGCCAAGTATGTGGACTCTGCAAATTTAGTACCACTTGATTTCCACCACATGCTGAATAATTTCATTCATTGATAAAATGATTTTAAATCTCTTCCATCTAAAGGGCCTGTCCCACTTTCATGACTTAATTCACGACCTTTTTTACTCGTGGACATTTTTCATCATGCTAGAAAAACGCCCCGACCTGCTTGACGCCACGAGTACCTACGACAAGCATCACGGCCTGCCTACGTCCTCGTGACGACCATGCTGCGAGTATGAGTCAAAGGCAAACTCGGCAGAGGTCGTGAAAGTGGGACAGGCCGTTAAGAGACACCCAAGGTCGGGCATGGAGTGTAGAACAGTACTGCATAGGAATAGGCATTATAGCCCACAGTGCCCATGCTGAACATGACGCCAACATAAACTAATCTCTTCTACCTGTACTTGCTCCATGTCCCTCCATATCTATGAGCTTATCTAAAAACCCTCTTAAACACTATATCCTCCACCACCATCCCCTGCAGCGTGTTCCAGGCACCCACCATCCTCTGTGTGAAAAAAGGTGCACATTTCCTTTTTAACTTTCCCCCTCAACTTGAAGCTACGGTTAAGAGATACAACACGGAAACAGGCCCTTTGGCCCATCGAGTCTGTGCCGAACACCTATCCTCGTGCAGTAGCACTATCCTACATACCATCTTTTACCAAAGCCAATCTTTGACCAAAGCCATTTACAATCTTTTACCAAAGCCAATCAACTTACAAACCTATACATCTTTGGAGTGTGGGAGGAAACCGGAGCACCCGGAGAAGGCACGTGCGGTACAAACTCCGTACAGGCAGCACCCGTGGTCAGAATCGAACCCGGGACTCTGGTGCTGTAGGGCAGCAACTCTACCGCTGCACCACCGTGCCATCTGTTTACAAAAATGAATCTGTGTCTCAGTACATTCGGTGACATTAAAGTGGCATTGATTACCAACCCCCTTCACTTTCACCCTTTCAGATGTGCACCCCTTTTACCAAGTCCCCCCCTTAATCCTCTCTGCTTCAGGGAGAATGCCTCTCCCGTACAAGATTCCAGTCAGAAATAGTGATAATCAACTTGACACCAAAAATCAGCAGTTAAATATGTTGGATAATTCTGTGAAATACGATTAGGAATTACATTTCAGATTAAAATGTTTACAGTGATTTGCGGCGATTGCCATTTCGACATCTCTCTCCAATGCTCCAGTATTGATTCCTTGCGCAAATCTTTTTGTTAAAGCACGGTGCACCAACTGGGGTCTTCCTTCAGCAAGAAAGTAACATTATGGAAAATTCCATAATCAGACAGCGTGCGTGTATCCTGCAGCATGTTGCCATTCCATTCCAGGTAACAATTGGATTTTCCAGTGTGTTTCTCAACTTCTCGTTGAATTTGTTTAATGGGGTAGAAAGGGTTGACAGCCAAATTATATGGCAAGCAATCCACTGAAACCCATACACTCTTCACAGGCTGTAAAAACACAAACATAAACAAGGATTGTTACCCTCTGCTCTGCTATAATCTTGCTGTACAGATATCAGCACAGTGGCGCAGCAGGTAGAGCTGCTGCCTCACAGCTCCAGGGACCCGGCGTTGATCCTGACCATGAATGCTCTGTGTGTGGAGTTTGCACGTTCTCCCTGTGACCGTGTGTTGCATTCCTCAAGTTGGTCCATAAATTTGAGGAAGGACACACTTGGGAGTGAGGGAGGGCAGCGTAGGTTTACAAGGTTAATTCCCGGGATGGCGGGACTGTCATATGCTGAGAGATTGGAGCGGCTGGGCTTGTATACGCTGGAGTTTAGAAAGATGAGAGGGGATCTTATTGAAACATTTAAGATTATTAAAGGATTGGACACGCTAGAGGCAGGAAACATTTTCCCGATGTTGGGGGAGTCCAGAACCAGGGGCCACAATTTAAGAATAAGGGGTAAGCCATTTAGAACGGAGATGAGGAAACACTTTTTCACACAGAGAGTTGTGAGTCTGTGAAATTCTCTGCCTGGAGGCCGGTTTTCTGGATACTTTCAAGAGAGAGCTAGATAGGGCTCTTAAAAATAGCGGAGTCGGGGGATATGGGGAGAAGGCAGGAACAGGGTACTGATTGGGGATGATCAGCCATGATCACGATGAATGGCGGTGCTGGCTCGAAGAGCGGAATGGCCTACTCCTGCACCTATTGTCTATTGTCTATTGGTTTCCACCATGTGCTCCGGTTCCCTCCCATGTTCCAAAGATGTGCGGGTTTGTCGGTTAATTGGCTCCTGTAAATTGTCACTAGTGTATAAGGAGTGGATGCGGACGTGGGATAGAACATGGAACTGAAGTGATCGATGGTCGGCGTGGACTCGATGGGCTGAATGGCCTGTTTCCATTCTGTATCTCTAAAAACTGACACTCAAAATACCAATTAGTCTACTTTAGTGTACAAAATCATGAGAGGAATCTAACTTCATGGTGTCTCCAAGGACTTTTCCCATACCAGTCATTTCCACTTCTCCCCAATCCCATCGGGCAGAAAATACAAAAAATTGAAAGCATGTGCCACCAGACATAAAACTAGTGTGATGGGTGATCAATGGTTGGCGTGGACCCGGTGGGCCGAAGGGCCTGTTTTCAACCTGTGTCATTCAATAAATAAATAATTGAAAATATAATCCAAAACAAAGCTATTCTGTTCTTGTTGCCTGTGCTGGCTGTTTGCACAAGTTGTTCAGATAGTTCCACTGTCCTGTTCTCTCCCCATAACCCAGCTACACTAGTCCCACCTACCTGCTTTTGGCCCATATCCCTCTAAACATGTCCTATCCATGTTCCTGTCTAAATGTTTCTTAAACATAGGCAAATGCTTCTTAAATGTTCCTCCCATAAGCTCGGGTGCAGTCCTAATCTTCCAACCCACCTCATTGCAGGCATTGAACTTTGTCTCTGGAAGTGCAATGCCATAGAATTCTGCACTTTGGTATTTTTCGCTGTGCTCTGCCTGTTGTACTTGTGTACGGTTTGATTGATGGTGGTATCTGATTTAATTTGGAAAGCATGCAAACACAAGCTTTTCACCATTATCTCGATACATGTGGCAATAAATACTAAACCGATACCAATGCCAATGCATGTTCCCTGTGATATTTTACCTCAACATCCCAGGAGTCGACATTTTGCACACAGTTCTGCTGTAAACATTCCTCGGCCACTTCTGCCACCAGATCCCATCTCGCTACAGCAACGTTACCTGTTGGATCTGCGGGGTCAAGGATCATAGGCCTAAGGGTTCAAACACATAAGAATCAGCAGCCAAACACAGCTTTACTAGCTCGTTCTGTACACCACAGAATCCTTTGGGAATTATCCCTTGAGCAAATCTTTAAGGCTACTTATCCTTTCATCGATTCCTTGTTGCCTCCTGATCTTCTGTACCCTAGTAGACTAAATATTGAGGACATCTGGTGGTGCAGTGGTAGAGTTGCTGCTTTACAGCGCCAGATACACAAGTTTGATCCCGACTACGGGTACCGTGTGTACGGAGTTTTGTACGTTCTCCCCGTGACCTGCGTGAGTTTTCCCCAGGTGCTATGGTTTCTATCTTTGGTATAAACCAGCCTCTGCAGTTCCTTCCCATTTCAAATAACCTTTCACTGTGCTGTGTTGATTCTAGAATTCCTGAAAGGGCAAATATGGCTTGAACGTCACTTACTTAGGTTCTTTAAGTTTGTTTTTCAGAAATCTGCCAATGCTGTAAGAGTCAAAGTTGTAGTTTGTGGTCCAAAATATCCAAAGGTCTTCGTACTGGACAATCAGTTCCAGAACGGTGCGAAATCCTTCCGCGGTGTTGAAATTTACTCCCTTCTCAGCGCTCTCCCATGCATAGATGATCAGCAGCTCGAGAGCATACTTTGGTGGTAAATACTCTCCGGGTCTCAGTTTGCATTTATATGGGCGACGGACATACTGTTAGATAAAAATAAATCAGCATTTGAACCTTCTGCCCTTGGACTGTCTCTTTTAACAAAGGGATGAGATTAATTATTAAGGTCTTGGGTGCATAGTTCAGTTTAGTTTAGAGATACAGCATGGATACTGGTTAGTTCCAGGACCAGGGGCTATGTGGTGGAATATTGTGCTGGGGGAACGGGTGAGTGGTGGAATATTGCGTTCGAAAGGGTTGCATTGGGGGGCCAGGCCTCCCGTGTGACAGGGACCCAACGGGTCTCAGTTGGTCTAGTAGGTGTTAAATCTATACAAAGGTGTTAAATCTATACAAAGATTTGTTACATTCTGGAAACACTGCTTGTACGGGTGGCTGGAACAGAATGAGTCCGTTTCTTCACAAGGAAGTCACAAAGCACTGCAAATGCTAATTTACATTGAAAAAACCCATAGTGCTGGAGTAACTCAGCTGGTCAGGCAACATCTCCGGAGGACATGGATAGACGACGTTTCGCATTCGGGCTCTTTTTCAGTCTGGTTAGAGTAGGGGGAGAAAGCTGGAAAAGAGGAGGGGGCAGGACAAAGTCTGGCAAGTGATGGGTGGATACTAGTTGGGGGGGGGGGGGGGGGTTAATTGACAGATGGATGGACAAAGGCTAGAAATGAAAAGGGTGTAGGATAAGGAGAGAAGAGGAGTGAAACGAGAAGCCGGAGAGAAGGATGGTTGGAAGGGGATAGGGGGAGGGGAACAGGGGGATGGGATAGTGAAACAATCAGGTGAATGCATAGTGGGGCTGGATGGCGACTTGAGAGAGAATCATTTACAGGGCTATAGGGAACAGCAGGGGTATAGGACTAACAAGATTAATTTATTGGTACCTGACATGGACAAATGTACCACAACAATGTGATTTGATCTGCACTTGCCCTCTTCCAAAAGCAATTCAACTTATATAGCAGTAAACACCTCATCATAGAACAATTTCAGAAGCAGTCTCCAAATATACCTCAGTATACCAATACTTCACAAGTCGGATAAGGCCTTTCAGTTTAGTGGGTCGTGTCTTTATAAAGTCCCTCTGGAGTTCGGTGAAGCATGTCGAGAATTCTCCCCCACGTTCTCCGGTAGCAATGAGACCTTCATAGACCTGATTCTTCACGCCAGTCGATGTCAGTGGACCTTCAGGACAAAAAAGTGACCTTTTATTGCTTAGATACTGACAATTGATGTAATATTAAACTTACTATGTTGTTTGTCATTGAAGAAACGATATATAAACATTAGGAAACCTTGGGAGCATCCATCTATGGTATTTCATAGAAACATAGAAAATGGGTGTAGGGGTAGGCCATTCGGCCCTTCGAGCCTGCACCGCCATTCAATATGATCATGGCCTTATTCTTAAACTGTGGCCCCTGGTTCTGGACTCCCCCAACATTGGGAACATGTTTCCTGCCTCTAGCGTGTCCAAACCCTTAACAATCTTATATGTTTCAATGAGATACCCTCTCATCCTTCTAAACTCCAGAGTGTACAAGCCCAGCTGCTCCATTCTCTCAGCATATGACAGTCCCGCCATCCCAGGAATTAACCAGCAAATTAAGGGACCAAAACTGCACACAATACTCCAGGTGTGGTCTCACTAGGGCTCTGTACAACTGCAGAAGGACCTCTATTGCTCATATATTCGATAATTCTACGCATGTATTATAATGTTGTCTACACTGTAAAGAAACTATTTGGGACTTTCTTGCAAACTCAAGAGAGAAATCACTATAAATGAAAGTTGTCCTTTTATGTAATCAAAAGAATATCATATTTTGCATTGAACCGCTTATTTTCAATGTGTTCAAAGCCTCATACCTAAGGCATCAAATGCAGGGAGAACATCGACCTCAACAAAATCAGACGATTCTGTGGATTTAAACAGGAGGTTCAGCGAGCGAGGAGAAGACAAAGCAGGAATTATTCTGGGCTGTGACATTTTGATCTGACGTCCAATGTTTTTCTCATATTTCAACAACAGTTCACGAATGTTGCTCAAAATTTCAGCCCGGTTTTTCTTTTGGTCATCAAAACACTTGAAGTGGTTGAGAAAGACAACCAAATCCGCATCAGAGCCATTTTTTACAGCTGTTCCTTTTCCAAGGGAGCCACCCTACAAGATGAGGCAAAACAACAATACAACCTTTTCAATAAATGATTTTTAGTTTTTGTTTCGTTTAGAGATATAGCACGTATCTCTTTGCAGTGCGGGAGGAAACCGGAGCACCCGGAGAAAACCCACGCGATCACGGGGAGAAGGTACAAACTCCGTACAGACAACAACCAACGTCAGGATCGAACCTGGGTCTCTGGCAACCGGGGCACGTGGGAAATCCATGCAGTCACAGTGTGAACGTGCAAACTCCACACACAGACAGCACCCGAGGTCAGGATCAAACTCGGGTCTCAGTGACTGCGATGCGACACAGCAGCTCTACCAGCCGCGCCAACTTTGAAATGATCACAATTCTCTCTCATACCTCCTCACCTCCACCACACAACCGGGAGAAAGACACTTTTTAAGCAGTTCTGGTCTTTGGTTAAGATTGTAGAACTCACACACGCACCAGTGATACTGGGACCCTCTTTGTTTACCATAATCTACTGCATCGGCTGTTCCAGGTGTGGACTCCGATACATCGGTGAGACCAAGCGCGGGCTCGGCGATCGTTTTGCTGAACACCCCCGCTCAGTCCGCCTAAACCCACCTGATCATCTGTAAACACTTTAACTCCCCCTCCCATTCACACACTGACCTTTCTGTCCTGGGCCTCCCCCCCATTGTCTGTGAGGCCCAGCACAAATTGGAGGAACAGCACTTGATATTTCTCTAGGGCAACTTACACCCCAACGATATGAATATTGTCTTCTCTAAGTTCATTGCTTTCCTTCTCTCTCCATCCCTCCCCCTTCCCAGTTCTCCAACCAGTATGACTGTCCCCGATTACATTTTATCTGTTTACTTTGTTGTCACCATCTCCTAGCTAACAATGGTCTATTCTACATTTTCCTTCAGCTGCACCTCTTTTGATGTCTCACCCTTACCCTTACCACCTTAGCCTTCCTTATTTCTGTCTCCCTGTCCCCTGAATCTCAGTCTGAAGAAGGGTCTCGACCCGAAACGTCATGCATTCCTTCTCTCCAGAGATGCTGAGTTACTCCAGCACTTCGTGCCTATTTTCTGTACCATTGCCTATTTCCATTCAGTGTACAATTGTGTCACCTCACCTTCACGGTTTTACTGATTTTATAGGGACATTGTTCCTTTAAGAAGGTACAAATCTTGTCAATGGTCTCAGCCACTAGTCTCAAAAAATCTTTATCAGGTTGGAGCTGTAAGCAAATAAATGTGTCCAGAGTGCAGGCTTGTGTTTGATACAAATCCATAATTCTTTTCTGTAATAAAGGAAAAGATAGAATTCAGCAAAGTTAACTGGATAGGAGCTCTGAAGAGAATCACAAAATCCTTAATGTGTGAAATGAGATCATTCAGTTTACAGAGTCAATACCATGCTGGAAGAACTCAACAGGTCAGGCAGCATCTGCGGGGAGAATGGATTGCCGATGTTTCCAGTCACAGAGTGATACAGCGTGGAAACTGGCCATTCGGCCCAGCTTGCCCACACCGACCAACATGCCCATCTACACTAGTGCCACCTCCCTGCGTTTGGCCCATATCCCTCTAAACCTGTTCTATCCATGAACTTGTCTACATGTTTCTTAAACGTAGTGACAGTACCTGCCTCAACTACCTCCTCCTGCAACTTGCTCCAAACACCCAAAGTTACCCCTTAGATTCCTATTAAATCTTTCGTATGGCGGTGGTGGGCGCTGGACAAGGGACTATAGCAAGAACCAGAGGCCACAGCCTCCGAATAAAGGGGAAAAGATTCATAAGGAATCTGAGGGGTAGCTTTTTAACACAGGTGGGTGTATGGAACGAGCTGCCACAGGATGTAGTTGAGGCAGTGACTATCATGGCGTTTAAGAAACAGACAGGTACATGGATAGGACAGGTTTAGATGGACATAGGCCAGACACGGGCAGGTGGCACTAGTGTAGATGGGACATGATGGCCGGTGTGGGCAAGTTGTGCCGAAGGGCCAGTTTCTACGCTGTATCACTCTGTGACTATGAACCGTGATAAGTTCGCTATTAATAACCGCGGTGTTAGTACAAATAAACAATAATGACTTTGAGCGGCTGCGGTTGTTTTGGCGGCTTGGTCCGGAGCAGCGGCGGGACATTGAGCGCTCGGTGCCGGTGTCGGCAGCGACTCTCTGCCGCTCTGCCAATGCTCTCTCCGGGCTTCTCTCGCCTCGTCTCGTCCTTCTCTCGGTCTGAGGACGGACCCGGAGAGGCGGCACCTCGGTGCAAATTCAGGCAACGCCAATGAACTAAATGTATGAACTTAAATATATATCTATATAATGCCACGAATTAAAGACAACTCACCTTCACTGTGCACAGGCTTTGTTTCCTGGTGGAAATGAGCCCAACAGGGAAGTTTGTTTTTAATCGCCGTTAGTTTCTATTCACTTGTGTTCTGCCTGAGTTTCGATTCAGGAGTGTGACATCTGTCAGAAGTAACAGCCCAGCTGCGGCTGACTCATGATGACAAACGTGGAAGGGCAGAGAATGGCTTTGATGCCAGCAAAACTAAAACAAGCTACTGGAAGAGATCAGTGGGTCAAGCAGCATCCGTGGAGGCAATGTTATGGTTTAGTTTAGTGTTGTGATACAGAGCGGAAACAGGCCCTTGGGCCCACCGAGTCCGTACCGACCAGCGGTCACTCCGCACACTAGCCCTCTCCTACACACTCTAGGGACAATTTACAATTATACGTCTTTGGAGTGAGGGTGGAAACCTGAGCACCCAGAGAAAGGCCACGCGGTCACGGGGAGAAGGTCAAATATGAATGAATGAAGGATACTATTATCACATGTGGCATGTCCCAGTCCCACTGAGATTCATCATTTTGCCTGCACAAGTATGCAAAGAGTCGCCACACTGTTCAGCTTAGTTTAGTTTTGTGATACAGCACGGAAACAGGCCCTTCGGCCCACCGAGTCTGCACCGACCAGCGATCCCCACACACTTACACTCTCCTACACACACTAGGGACAATTTACAATTATACCAAGCAAATTAACCTACAAAAACCTGTACGTCTTTGGAGCGAGGGAGGAAAGCGGAACATTCATTTTGAGGGGACTAGAATATAAAAGCAAGGATGTAATGCTAAGGCTTTATAAGGTGCTGGTCAGATGACATTTGGAATATTGTGAGCAGTTTTGGGCTTCATATCTGAGGAAGGAAGTGCTGGCATTGGAGAGGGTCCAGAGGAGGTTGATTGGGTTGATGTTTGAGGATTATTTGACGGTACTGGGCCTTTACTCGCTGCAGTTTAGAAGGATGTAGTGAGATCTCATTGACATCTACTGACTAATGAAAGGCCTAGATAGAGTGGATGTGGAGAGGATGTTTCTAGACTTAAGACTTTAGAGATACAGCATAGAAACAGGCCCTTTGATTCATTGAGTCCACTGATACACCTCACGCTGCCTCGGCAAGGCCACCAGCATAATCAAAGATGAGTCACAGCCCAGCCACTCCCTGAAACTGTCCCTGAAAACGCACACCTCCAGGTTCAGGGACAGTTTCATCCCAGCTGTGATTAAGCAACTGAACCATCCTATCAACAAGTTGAGAGCGGTCCAGAGCTTCCATCTACCTCATTGGAGACCTACGGACTATCTTTAATTGGACTTGCCTGGACTTTATCTTGCACTAAACATTATTCCCTTTTTCCTATACCTGTACACTGTGGATGGCTCGTTTGCAATCATGTATTGTCTTTCCGCTGACTGGTCAGCTAGTAACAAAAGCTTTTCACTGTACCTTGGTACACATGACAATAAACTCAATAAAACTAAACAAAGATTCAGTGTGCTCAACATTCCAGACACATTATACATCTTTTAATCTGCCTCCGCTGGAATCTTCCAGTGAATGGCTAACCGGCTTTAATTATTTATGTTTTGGTGCAGGCATTTGGTGTTTTGTTTAGAGATACAGTGCGTAAACAGGCCCTTCGGCCCACCAAGTCCGTGCTGACCCACGATCCACACACATTAATGTTATCCTACACACATTACGGACGATTTACAATTATACCAAGACAATTAACATACAAACCTGTACGCCTTTAGAGTGTGGGAGGAAACCGGAGATCCGGGGAGAAAACCCACGCAGGTCACAGGGAGAACTTGCAAACTCCCCACAGACAAGCGCACGCAGTCAGGATTAAACCTCAGTCTCTGGCACTGTGAGTAGGTATGTTACAATACTTACCTTCAGCGGAGCTGCAATTTTTGAGAAAGTTATGGCCATTTGACTGTCCTCGATCACAGCTTTTGTGTTAAGTCAATGGAAAAGCAATAGGGAACAAGATGCTAATTTCCGAGTATGAAAATGGCCATAACTTTTTTAATACTGAAGACATGAAAGTGAATTAGGTGACAAATTAAACTTCTTTTTATGCTTTATCTGATGGGATAAATTACAGACGTGATTTTTTAAATCTCAAAATGTTGTAACATTGCTTCTGTAAGGCAGCAACTCTACCCGCTGCACCTCTTTTGGTTTAAAGATACAGCATGTAAATAGGCCGTTGTGAGGCAAATTAAACTTGACACTACTCGTAATTTATTTCACTTTATTTAAGCTTTAGGCAACTTATTTCTTGAATACATAAACTCAGCAACGTCTGGCAAACACGGCTGATTCCGCAGGCCTTTCCCGTCCGAAACACTTCGCACATGCGCACACGCGCCCACTTCGTAGGCCCTTCGGCCCATCGAGTCCACGCCAACCATCGATCATCCGTTCACACTAGATCTATGTTATCCCACTTTCTCATCCACTCCTTCCACGGCCTGGTGCTGGTCTGTGGGGTCAGGGTCGAGGGGTGGGTACGAGGAGGTGTCGAGAGTTGGCGCCTGGCCTCGACACAGTAGAGGTCAACCCACCAGACTACAACGGCACCTCCCTTGTCGGCGGGTTTAATGCCAGTGTCGCTAAGTGAGTGGGGGGCCGTGTGTTCAGAGGGGGCGAGATTGGAGTTGGTGAGGAGGGGTAGAGAAGCTGAGCCGAAACGTCACCTATCCATGTTCTCCGGAGATGCTGCCTGACCCACTGAGTAACTCTAGCACTTTGTGTCCCTCTGTGTAAACCAGCATCTGCAGTTCCTTGTTTCTACATAAAACTAATTGCTCCGTTTCTTTTCTTACAAAACCACATGCCCCAGTTACCACTTGGTAAGGTTGGCGTCCCTTTGCAGCAGGACTCCTCTGGCATGCTGTAGAAACAAGGAACTGCAGGTGTTGCTTTATCCCAAAGGTAGACACAAAGTGCTGGAGTAACTCAGCTGACCAGGCAGCATCCCTGGAGAGAAGGAAGGGGTGACGTTTTAGGTCGGGTCTGCCCTTTTTCACCAGAGATGCTGCTTGACCTGCTGAGTTACTCCAGCGCTTTGTGTTTCGTTGTCCCAAACATCCAGCCCACTCTCTCTCTTCCCGTCGATCAACCTGTATGTCTGTCTTCACAGCTCACCGTTTCTTCCACCAAGCAATAAGTGATACGGAAGCTAGACACAAAAAGCTGGAGTAACTCAGCGGGTCAGGCAGCATCTCCGGAGAGAAGGAATGGGTGACGTTCTCTGGTCGAGACCCTTCTTCAGACAGTCTTTTCACCAGATGCTGCCTGACCCACTGAGTTGCTCCAGCATTTTGTGTCTGTGGAGCAATTAGTTTTATCTTCGGTGTAAACTTCCTTCCTGCCCCTCCCCCCAGAGAATGGTTCCAGGTTGACTCTGAAACAGGAATCCCCCGTGTTCTGTTTGATATTAACGGTGAAAATAAACATTAAACAAAAAACTCCCTTTCAAAGCCCAGGGAGCAACCTCGCCCAGAGTGTGGAGCCCCCTCTCTGTAGACGGTCACACAACACAATTCAGACAAGAGGAAAAAAACAGTCCTTTCATTGTTTATTATAAATTAAGAACCCGGGGATAATCTATAAATTGACTAAGGTTCGGAGGAGTGGAGGACAAACGTTTACTTAGATCAAGTCAAGAGTCTCCCTCATTTTGAGCTAAAGTCAACAGTGTCCCTGCCTGACCTGCCAGCGTTTGATAACTTGGTTTCCATTTCCCCGTCATCGGGGTAAGTTTCGAGTTTCTATTTCCGTGTGTGACGATGCAAATAACAAGTCAACATCAACTTCAGGAACTCAAACGTCAGCGACAACTATCGTCAGGCCAGGCGGCAAGTGCAACAAGAGAAACAGCGTTGACTATTCAGTAGGATCTTTGTCAAAACTGGCCGATGGTGAAAATAAGTTTTAAGTGAGGACACAAGGAACTGCAGGTGCTGTCTATTTACAGAAACAGACGCGAAAGGTAAAAAACTGGAAGACCGGTGGGGGCAGGACAAAGAAATAGTTATCAAGTTAAAGCGTTTGTCAGTCTGAAGAAGGGTCTGACCCAAAACGTCACCCATTCTCTCCATAGATGCTGCCTGTCCCGCTGAGTTACTCCAGCATTTTGTGTCTGCCATCAAGTCTACCCCACCATTCAATCATGGCTGATCTATCTTTCCCTCTCAGCCCCATGTACCTGCCTTCACCGCATAACCCCTGACAACCCAAACTACTCAAGAATCTGACAATCTCCACCTTAAAAAAATCCCCATTGACTTGGCCTCCACAGCCGTCTTTGGCAATGAATTCCAGATTCCCCACCTCCTGACTAAAGAAATTCTTCATCATCAAATTTCTAAAGATACATCCTTTTACACTGAGGCTATGGCTCAGAATGTTTGTGTATGAATAGTCCACTGATCTGACAGTCCTCTGACTGTCTCTCAACCTCTGACAATTTAGTTACACTTGCTCAGGATGAACCCTGAGATGGACCATTGCATCCTGGATTTCCATCTCTCCCTAGTTTCATCCTGGAAAAAAGGTTTTGCCTGTCTACCCTCTCTGTGCCTCAAATAATGTTATAGTTTTGACTTCCAGCTGTGCACTGTGATGGTTCTACAAACCCCTCAGTACAAGAGCAATCTTGAATAGTGCTTAAATGTTGATCTAGTCGTTCACACCCACACCATGGGAATAATGAGACCAGAAGGGTCTCGACCTGAAACATCTCCAATCCATGTTCTCCAGAGATCCTGACCTGCTGGGTTACTCTAGTGCTTTGAATCCTTATGGGAATAAATACATAGTTGGGCCCACAACACCAATTTTGCAGGACAGAAGCTGTTCTTGGGAGGAAAGGGGAGAAGGTAATCATTTTCCACTCCAGTCTGTCTGCTTCAATGTGAGGGAGCTAATTCAAGAGATTTGGGGATTCCAGATCCCTTGACCTCTCATGGTCTTTAAGTAGCTGTTCAAATCAGAGACACCCTGGCCGTGCTTGTGTGAATGTGCGATGGATGGTTTTACTGCGATGTGGAAAAGTTGTAAAAATAACTGTGTCGGCTCTTAGACTAAATTGACTCATTTTCAGATAGCGACAAAAGGTAAAATAGCATTTACCTCGTTACGAAATAAATACAAGCAAGTCACAGAGGTTACAACCTCGCTTATGGGCTTTGGTTTAGTTTTAGCAATGGTGTTCAAACAGGCCCTTTGGCCCATTGCATCCGTGCCGACCAACGATCACCCGTATATTAGCTCTATGTTATCCCACTTTCACATCCTACACACTAAAGGGCCATTTACAGAAGCCAATGAACCTGGGAGCAATGTTCAGCATGCAGACGTGGGGACCGTACACAGGGGTTGTTGGGTGATTATCAGTTCAATACATGTGATCTCAGTGGTTTCACTGTTGTCAACTTCTCTTGCTTCTTGTTCCACCAACATGATGAGCTGAATCAACTCCCATCATGTATGAATCCCCCTTCCATATTAACTGCAGTGGAAGTGCAGAACTTAACGGACAAGTATTCGGCACCAAGTAACTCATAACAGATAAAGGACACAAGTTAATATAAGAACTCTGATTGAAGAAATTAACCAGGTAATCTTTCAAACATTGTTACAGCTTTTATTTATCCATGGTGAATTACACAAAGATTGGCATTTAATTGAATTCAGATTCAACTTTAATTGTCATTGTCAGTGTACAGTACAGAGACAACGAAATGCAGAATTAAAGTAGAGCAACTTTCCTGGCAGCTAGACTAGGCTACCGTCTTCTAGGAAGTCTTGTATACCAGCTGCTATAAGGTTATATAATGCCCAAAAATAACTGCACTTTTTTTTCATTAATTGTATTTTAACTTGTATTTTAACTTGTATTTTAACTTGTTAAGTATGGAAGCTATTTGAGGAAATGTGTGGTGTTATGTCTGTCTTGAAGCTGTCGTGGCACTGTAATTTCCTGTAAAGGATTATTAAAGGTATAATCAATCAATCAATCAATCAAGTGAATTCCTTTATGATCCTTAGAGCACAAAACCACCGAAAAATCTGCATTAATTGTCAAATAGTTTGAAAATCAGTAGCTGTGGGCGTCCACATTGTCATTTGAACATTGTAAGTGTGTGTACAAGGTGAAGGTTGTAAATGGAGTTAAAAATGCCCAGATAAAGAGCTGACTATTGAGCATGTTTGTTGAGGACTGAGGGGTGTGGGGAATGTGCACTGAGACTGCATGAATGAATGTATGAATGAATGAACGATACTTTATTGTTACATGTACCTATCTAGGGTAGGGTGCCTCGGTACAGTCAAATGCTTTGTTCTGAACACAACCTAGGCTGTACACGAGTGTCCCCACCTATCTGTTGCCGACTAAGTATCAAATCACCGAACAACCTTATCTGTTGCCCCTCATGTGGGATGAACATGCTGAATCACCCCAGTTCCATTTGTGGTATTGGTCACATAAGATCGCCTGGATGAACAGGTGGTGGGAAAATGTTCCAGTAGAAAGAACACAATACAGAACATGTGACTGTTAAAAGCAGAGTCCGCCGCTTGTCTGTCGCCAGTGATAGTTAATTCCGATTCACCCCAGATAATTACCCCTCAATGATAACTTAATTTAAAGTCTTTCGCATTGCTACTGATTTTCAGACTGTTTAACTATGATTCTCTGCATTAAAACATTGGAGTTCGTTGCCACCACGCAGTCGCAGGTTGACCATGATGGTAGAAAGTTTCTTAATGCCGTAAGATTGCAGTGTACGTTCATCTTCAAGTTGATGAGATTGAAAGGTCAAGTAGTACTGCCTTGGTTGGACGTGTGTCCGAGATTCAATTTCATTTTTTAAACTTGAAACCTTGTCGCTTGGTGAAACCTGAATTGTCAGATTACGCCCATTGTAATTGACAAATATATCCATTGTGTTTAGCATGAGTAGCTTGACCGTTGCATCAAAGAAGATGCTGGAATCCAACAAGGTTTTGCCATCATCCAAAATGGTGCCATTGAATACCAGGCGTTGCTGGGAGACTGGAATGGTCCAATTTTGATCAATGTTACGTTTGATCTCAGAGACCTTGAGATTAATGTTGGCCGTTAGTAGTAACGATTTACCATCCAGGCTGGTCACAGTGATTTCAAATGTCATCACTGGCTGAGGAACACAAGCAAAAATGTCAATAAATAAAATGTAGTTCCTTTTCATTTTGGACAAGACACATAACAAGAGAGTGAGATTGTGGACACCCATTCTTTTGGGCATCATCGGGTGCACTTGGAACACGAGATTTATTCTTTGGAGCGCAGGAGAATGAGGGGAGATCATGAGAGGAATAGATTGGGCAGATGCACAGAATAGGAGCCAACTTAAACGGCACCTTTCCGCCTGGATTAATCAGGGAGCGATGGTAATGGGTGTGGCCTCAATTCACCATTCATTAAAAGCCCAGACCATTGAATATGCCCCATTTACGCTAATCCCACCAGCCTGTGTTTGGCCCATATTCCTCTAAACCTTTCCGATCCATGCAATGTCTTTCCAAATATCTTTTAAATGGTGTGATTGTACCTGCCTCAACTCCTCCTCTGGGAAAGTCCATAGACTGTGTCTACAATGGGGTGAAGGTGAACAGAGTGAACGACTGTTCACAAGCCTGATAACAGAGGGGGGGTGGAAGATTGCAACCTTCACGTGGTCCGCCCTGTTTCGACGAATGCAATCAACCCGGCGTGCACAATCAAATAACATCAAATAGAACAAGTTGTCCTACAACTTTAGGCTGTGCACGCCATATGGTAGAAGAAGAAGAAGAAGAAGAAGATAACAGAGGGGAAGAAGCTGTTCCTGAGTCTGGTGGTGCACGCTTTCAACCTTCTGTATCTTCTGCGGGTTTGTTGGTTAATTGGCTTCTGTAAATAGTCACTAGTGTGTAAGGAGTGGATGCGAACGTGGGTTAGAACATGGAACTGAAGTGATCGATGGTCGGCGTGGACTCGATGGGCTGAATGGCCTGTTTCCATTCTGTATCTCTGAAAACTGAAACTCAAAATACCAATTAGTCTACGTTAGTGTACAAAATCATGAGAGAAATCTAACTTCATGGTGTCTCCCAAGGACCTTTCCCACCCCAGTCATTCCCTCTTCTCCCCAATCCCATCGGGCAGAAGATACAAAAAATTGAAAGCACGTACCACCAGACTCAGAACCAGCTTCTTCCCCTCTGTTATCAGAATTCTGAACATTCATAGAGTCAATCAAACGTACAATAGGCAGAGCAAAGAGAAAAATATTGAACTGCAGAATTCTGTAGCATTGCACCTCCAGAGATAAAGTTCAATGATGACAATAAGGCCCTTCGGCCTAACTTGCCCACATCAGCCAACAGTTCCCATTTACACAAGTCCCACCTACCTGCATTTGGCCCATATCCCTCTAAACCTGTCCTATCCATGTACCTGTCTAAATGTTTCTTAAAGATAGGTAAATGCTTCTTAAATGTTCCTCCCATAAGCTAGGGTGCAGTCATAATCTTCCAACCCACCTCATTGCAGGCATTGAACTTTGTCTCTGGAAGTGCAATGCAAACAAAAGCTTTTCACCGTTATCTCGATACATGTGGCAATACTAAACCGATACCAATGCCATTGCATGTTCCCTGTGATATTTTACCTTAACATTCCAGGAGTTGACATTTTTCACACAGTTCTGCTGTAAACATATCTTGGCCTCTTCTGCCACTAGATCCCATCTCGCTGCAGCAACGTTATTTGTTGGATCTGCGGGGTCAAGGATCATTGGCCTAAGGGTTCAAACACATAAGAATCAGCAGCCAAACACAGTTTTACTAGCTCGTTCTGTACACCACAGAATCCTTTGGGAATTATCCCTTGAGCAAATCTTTTTTTTATTTTTTTTAAATTTATTAGAAGTAGTGTACATTACAATAATATAAGCCAAAAATAACATAATACATTTCCTGTACCACTTCACATTTTAAACTTTAAAAAGAAGAAAAGTAAAGAGAGTTAAATAGGATAGTGTGTGAAAGAGTGATCAAAAGAGACCCTTAGAAACGAAAAATTCGAAAAAGAGTTAAGAAGCAGGCCCTAGAAAAAGTAAAAGAGAAAAAGAAAAAGAAGATATATTAAAAGTTAAAAAAAGAGATTGAGCAAACCTTTAAGGCTGCTTATCCTTTCATCGATTCCTTGTTGCCTCCTGACCTTCTGTACCCTAGTAGACTAAATACTGAGGACATCTGGTGGTGCAGCGGTAGAGTTGCTGCTTTACAGCGCCAGATACACAGGTTTGATCCCGACTACGGGTACCGTGTGTACAGAGTTTGTACGATCTCCCCTTGACCTGCATGAGTTTTCACCGGGTGCTCTAGTTCCTATCTTTGGTATAAACCAGCCTCTGCAGTTCCAGAACAAGGGGTCACAGTTTAAGGATAAGGGGGAAATCTTTTAGGACCGAGATGAGGAAAACTTTTTTCACACAGAGAGTGGTGAATCTGTGGAATTCTCTCCCGCAGAAGGTAGTTGAGGCAAGTTAATTGGCTATATTTAAGAGGGAGTTAGATGTGGCCCTTGTGGCTAACGGGATCAGGGGGTATGGAGAGAAGGCAGGTACAGGATACTGAGTTGGATGATCAGCCATGATCATATTGAATGGCGGTGCAGGCTCGAAGGGCCGAATGGCCTACTCCTGCACCTATTTTCTATGTTTCTATGTTTCCTTCCCATTTCAAATAACCTTTCACTGTGCTGTGTTTAAGAAGGAACTGCAGATGCTGGAAAATCGAAGGTAGACAAAAGTGCTGGAGAAACTCAGCGAGTGCAGCAGCATCTATGGAGCGAAGGAAATATGCAACGTTTCGGGCCGAAACCCTCTTGCTGTGTTGATTCTAGAATTCCAGAAAGGGCAATTATGGTTTGAACATCACTTACTTAGGTTCTTTAAGTTTGTTTTTCAGAAATCTGCCAATGTTGTCAGAGTCAAAGTTGTAGTTTGTGGTCCAAAATATCCAAAGGTCTTTGTACTGGACAATCAGTTCCAGAACGGTGCGAAATCCTTCCGCGGTGTTGAAATTTACTCCCTTCTCAGCGCTCTCGCATGCATAGATGATCAGCAGCTCGAGAGCATACTTCGGTGGTAAATACTCTCCGGTTCTCAGTTGGCCTTTGCAGGGGCGACGAACTTTCTGTTAGATAAAAAATAAATCAACATTTGATCCTTCCGCCCTTGGACTGTCTCTTTCTTGTTTGAATAACTTCAGGGCCGGATAGCTCAGTCGGTAGAGCACCAGACTTTTAATCTGAGGGTCCAGGGTTCGAGTCCCTGTTCAAGCGGTTACTTTACAGACAGCAATGTGGTGCAGCGGTAGAGTTGCTGCCTTACAACGCCAGTTGCTGTCTGTACGGAGTTTGCACATTCTCCCTTTGGTAGCGTGTTTTCTCCGGGTGCTCTGGTTTACTCCCACAGATTAACTGTAAATTGTCCCTAGTGTTTAGGTTAGAACTAGTGTACGGGTGATCACTGGTCAGCGCAGACTTGGTGGGCCTAAGGGCCATACATTAAAGAACATTATCGGCAAATTAAAGAACTATTCACTCAGGTGGAAAATTCAACTTTAACATAGTTAACAAAAATATTAACAAAGGGATGAGATTAATTATTAAGGTCTTGGGTGCATTGTTCAGTTCAGTTTAGTTTAGAGATACAGCTTGGATACTGGTTAGTTCCAGGACCAGGGGCCTCCTGTGGGGGCTATGGGTGAGTGGTGGAATATTGCGTTGGGGGAACGGGTGAGTGGTGGAATATTGCGTTGGAATGGGTTGCGTTAGGGGACCAGGCCTCCCGTGTGACAGGGACCCAACGGGTCTCAGTTGGTCCAGTTGGTGTTAAATTTAAACCAAAGGTACAAGGGGTTGCAAGGAGAATCCTTCTATACAAAGATTTGTTACATTCTGGAAACACTGGTTGTAGGGGTGGCTGGAACAGAATGAGTCCGTTTCTTCAAAAGGAAGTCACAAAGCACTGCAAATGCTAATTTACATTGAAAAAACCCATAGTGCTGGAGTAACTCAGCTGGTCAGGCAGCATCTCCGGAGGACACGGATAGACGACGTTTCACATTCGGGCTCTTTTTCAGTCTGGTTAGAGTAGGGGGAGAAAGCTGGAAAAGAGGAGGGGGCAGGACAAAGTCTGGCAAGTGATGGGTGGATACTAGTTGGGGGGGGGGTTAATTGACAGATGGATGGACAAAGGCTAGAAATGAAAAGGGTGTAGGATAAGGAGAGAAGAGTGAAACGAGAAGCCGGAGAGAGGGATGGTTGGAAGGGGATAGGGGGAAGGGAACAGGGGGATGGGAACAGGGGGATGGGATAGTGAAACAATCAGGTGAGTGCATAGTGGGGCTGGATTGCGACTTGAGAGAGAATCATTTACAGGGCTATAGGGAACAGCAGGGGTATAGGACTAACAAGATTCATTTATTGGTACCTGACATGGACAAATGTACCACAACAATGTGATTTGATCTGCACTTGCACTTCCAAAAGCAATTCAACTTATATAGCAGTAAACACCTCATCATAGAACAATTTCAGAAGCAGTCTCCAAATATACCTCAGTATACCAATACTTCACAAGTCGGATAAGGCTTTTCAGTTTAGTGAGTCGGGTCTTTATAAAGTCCCTCTGGAGTTCGGTGAAGCATGTCGAGAATTCTCCCCCACGTTCTCCGGTAGCAATGAGATCTTCATAGACCTGATTCTTCACGCCAGTCAATGGCGGTGGACCTTCAGGACAAAAAAGTGACCTTTTATTGCTTAGATACTGACAATTGATGTAATATTAAACTTACTACGTTGTTTGTCATTGAAGAATAATAATACTTATTATAGTATTATTATTATTAATAATACTTTTAATTCTATGTCACATGAAATTGCTATAAATTCTTACTTAATGCATCATAGGTTGGCAGAACATCAAATTCCACGCTCTCTGAACTCTTTTTCGATTGCAATGTGAAGCTCATAGATTTGGGTGGGTTATTGCTTGAACCTATCGTGATTTGAATATCACGAATCTCATATGCAAGGCTTCTGGAGCACTTTTCCAGCATTTTCCGAATTTCCTCCAGGATTTCCTGCCTGTTGTCTCTCTGGTCCTGGAAACTTTTGAAGCAACTGAGGAAGACGACAAGATCGGCATCCGAACTATTTCTTAAAGCTGTTCCTTTCCCCGACGATCCACCCTGACAACCACAAAAAGGAAAAAAAATATTCATAATTGTTTTAATATTTGCAAACTTACACATTCTGGGTAGATGATATAAAAAATGCCATTCCTTTCAATCTTCATCATAATTCAGAATTAGAAACGTTGTTATCCACTTTGCTCATTTTCTAACCATCAATTCTCCCGACGTTGAAGCTTCCAGGGAGAAGGCAGGAGAATGGGGCTGAGAGGGAAAGATAGATCAGCCATGATTGAATGACAGAATACACCCGGTGGGCCGAATGGCCTAATTCTGCTCCTGAAACTTATGAACCTACGACTCTTTCGCAAGTATAGGGATCAGAGTTCCTCCAGCACTTTGTGTCTTTTTGTTTATAAACCAGCATCTGCAGTTCCTCGCGCCTACAAAGTACCACCAGAGCAGTCTCCACCAAATCCTCTACATGTTTGCAAGGATGTGCCATCCCATGTCAATAAAACGCCCCCATTCATAAACTAAAGACATTATTTTAAATAATTAATTGTGGTCAGCAGCGGTTA
This sequence comes from Amblyraja radiata, assembly GCF_010909765.2. Classification (NCBI taxonomy): domain Eukaryota; kingdom Metazoa; phylum Chordata; class Chondrichthyes; order Rajiformes; family Rajidae; genus Amblyraja; species Amblyraja radiata. The sequence goes on along the minus strand of NC_045980.1, from coordinate 30,229,868 downwards.
CAATAAGCGACTCACCTTCACGGCTCTGATGACACTAATGTTGGGTCGCTTCATGAAACATTGGTTCTTTAAAAACTCGCAGATTCTCTTCACGGCATCCTTCATGCCGACATTGAACCCGCTGGGCTCCAAGTATCTTTTAATGAAATCGTCCAGCTTCTTCGGATCTGTGTGGTACAGGTCTCCGCCGTTTTCCATCGTTGATTTTCGCAGGCAGCGGCTTCTGGCTTCAACTCGGGCGCCGTGGATTCTGAAGTCGTTGATGCTCCAAATAAAATGTGAACTAACTGTGTCACACCGACCTCCTTATATTGCTGTCGCTGGCCCCTCCTTCAAATATTCAAAAATATATGCGAAGATAAACATCCCAGTGCAACACAATATTAGACACGTCCTGATCTGGGCACTAATCTTCAACCAGTGATCAAACTACAGCCCCACCCCCTCTATGATCCGTTTCAGTGGAAGTTCTCAGGCTTTCGGTTTCATGTTCCTGTTGCTGTGAATTTCGAGTTCTCCCTCCTCCCTTCCATAAGGGAACTGACGCTAAAAAAATAACACAAATAGCTGGAATAACTCGAAGGCTAAGTGAGGTGACAAGTATAGCTGGGACATGTTGGCTGGTGTGGGCAAGTTGGGCTGAAGGGCCTGTTTCCATGCTGTATCAGTCTATGACTCTAAGGTAGAATCTCTGGAGATCATGAAGGTGATGTTTCGGGTCGGGATCTTTGTTCAGACTTGGTCTCCAGGTTCCCCTTCTGTATCTTTCGTTTCCCCCTCCCCTGACTCTGGTCTGCAGAAGGGTCTTGATCAAAAACGTCACCTATTCCTTTTCTCCAGAGATGCTGCCTGACCAGCTGAGTTACTCCAGCATTTTGTGTCTATATCCAGGTATCTGAACAGTGTGCTGGGGGAACTCAGCGGGTCAGGCATCATCTGTTGAGGTAATAAGACAGGCGATCACTTGACCCTAAACATTGTCCTTCCATTCCCTCCACAGTAGAGGTCAACCCTCCAGACTACAACGGCACCTCCCTTGTCGGCGGGTTTAATGCCAGTGTCGCTAAGTGAGTGGGGGGGCCGTGTGTTCAGAGGGGGCGAGATTGGAGTGGGTAAGGAGGGGTAGAGAAGCTGAGCCGAAACGTCACCTATCCATGTTCTCCGGAGATGCTGCCTGACCCACTGAGTAACTCTAGCACTTTGTGTCCCTCTGTGTAAACCAGCATCTGCAGTTCCTTGTTTCTACATAAAACTAATTGCCCCGCTTCTTTTCTTACAAAACCACATGCCCCAGTTACCACTTGGTAAGGTTGGCGTCCCTTTGCAGCAGGACTCCTCTGGCATGCTGTAGAAACAAGGAACTGCAGGTGCTGCTTTATCCCAAAGGTATACACAAAGTGCTGGAGTAACTCAGCTGACCAGGCAGCATCCCTGGAGAGAAGGAAGGGGTGACGTTTCAGGTCGGGACCCCACCTGCCCTTTTTCACCAAAGATGCTGCTTGACCTGCTGAGTTACTCCAGCACTTTGTGTTTCGTTGTCCCAAACATCCAGCTCTCTCTCTTCCCGTCGATCAACCTGTATGTCTGTCTTCACAGCTCACCGTTTCTTCCATCAAACAATAAGTGATACGGAAGATAGACACAAAAAGCTGGAGTAACTCAGCGGGTCAGGCAGCATCTCCGGAGAGAAGGAATGGGTGACGTTCTCTGGTCGAGACCCTTCTTTAGACAGTCTTTTCACCAGATGCTGCCTGACCCACTGAGTTGCTCCAGCATTTTGTGTCTGTGGAGCAATTAGTTTTATCTTCGGTGTAAACGTCCTTCCTGCCCCTCCCCCCAGAGAATGGTTCCAGGTTGACTCTGAAACAGGAATCCCCCGTGTTCTGTTTGATATTAACGGTGAAAATAAACATTAAACAAAAAACTCCCTTTCAAAGCCCAGGGAGCAACCTCGCCCAGAGTGTGGAGCCCCCTCTCTGTAGACGGTCAGACAACACAATTCAGACAATGGAAAAAAAACAGTCCTTTCATTGTTTATCAAGAACCAGGGGATAGAGGTTGAAGATGAAAGGGGTAAGGTTTAATAGGAACCTGAGGGGGCAATGTTTTCACACAGAGGGTGGTGGGTATATGGAACAAGCTGCCAGAGGAGGTACAGCAGTTGAGGCAGATACTATCGCATAGTTTAAGAAACATTTGGACAGGTACACGTACACGCTCTATGAGTCTATGTCTACTTTCTCCAGTAACTGTGGCTTCACCCCAGCTGTTGTAGATGGATCCCTCTGTCTGAAGAGAGGTCTCAACCCAAAACTTCACCCATCCTTTTTCACCAGATATGCTGCCTGGTCCACTGAGTTACTCCAGCACTTTGTATCTATCTTCGGTAGAAAACAGCATCTGCAGTTCCTTCCTACAGAGCATGAACATCAAATGATCTAATATTCAATAATCCCATCTTTTTACAGTGCCCCCTTCTCCCAATGTGCACCTATTTATCCAATGATAAATGAAGAAATTCCTCCTCATCAAATTTCTGAAGATACATCCTTTTATACTGAGGCTATGGCTCAGAATGTTTGTCTATGAACTGATCTGACAGTCCTCTGACTGTCTCTCAACATCTGTCAATTTAGTTACAGTTGCTCAGGATGAACCCTGAGATGGACCATTGCAACCTGGATTTCCATCTCTCCCTAGTTTCATCCTGGAAAAAAAGGTTTTGCCTGTCTACCCTCTCTGTGCCTCAAATAATGTTATAGTTTTGACTTCCAGCTGTGCACTGTGATGGTTCTACAAACCCCTCAGTACAAGAGCAATCTTGAATAGTGCTTAAATGTTGATCTAGTCGTTCACACCCACACCATTGGAATAATGAGACCAGAAGGGTCTCGACCTGAAACATCTCCTATCCATGTTCTCCAGAGATCCTGACCTGCTGGGTTACTCTAGTGCTTTGAGTCCTTATGGGAATAAATACATAGTTGGGCCCACAACACCAATTTTGCAGGACAGAAGCTGTTCTTGGAAGGAAAGGGGAGAAAGTTATCGTTTTCCACTCCATTCTGTCTGCTTCAATGTGAGGGAGCTAATTCAAGAGATTTGGGGATTCCAGATCCCTTGACCTCTCATGGTCTTTAAGTAGCTGTTCAAATCAGAGACACCCTGGCCGTGCTTGTGTGAATGTGCGATGGATGGTTTTACTGCGATGTGGAAAAGTTGTAAAAATAACTGTGTCGGCTCTTAGACTAAATTGACTCATTTTCAGATAGCGACAAAAGGTAAAATAGCATTTACCTCGTTACGAAATAAATACAAGCAAGTCACAGAGGTTACAACCTCGCTTATGGGCTTTGGTTTAGTTTTAGCAATAGTGTTCAAACAGGTCCTTTGGCCCATTGCATCCGTGCCGACCAACGATCACCCGTATATTAGCTCTATGTTATCCCACTTTCACATCCTACACACTAAAGGGCCATTTACAGAAGCCAATGTACCTGGGAGCAATGTTCAGAATGCAGACGTGGGGACCGTACACAGGGATTGTTGGTTGATTATCAGTTCAATACATGTGATCTCAGTGGTTTCACTGTTGTCAACTTCTCTTGCTTCTTGTTCCACCAACATGATGAGCTGAATCAACTCCCATCATGTATGAATCCCCCTTGCATATTAACTGCAGTGGAAGTGCAGAACTTAACGGACAAGTATTCGGCATAACTCATAACTGATAAAGGACACAAGTTAATATAAGAACTCTGATTGAAGAAATTAACCAGGTAATCTTTCAAACATTGTTACAGCTTTTATTTATCCATGCTGAATTACACAAAGATTGGCATTTAATTGAATTCAGATTCAGATTCAACTTTAATTGTCATTGTCAGTGTACAGTACAGAGACAACGAAATGCAGAATTAAAGTAGAGCTACTTTCCTGGCAGCTAGACTAGGCTACCGTCTTCTATAATAGAAAGTCAATGTAAAAATATGAAGTATAAAGAGTCTGAAGAAGGGTCCCGTCCCAAAACGTCACCTATCCATGTTCCTCAGAGATGCTGCCCGTCCTGCTCAGTTACACCAGCATTTGATGTCTTTCTTTGGTCAACGGGCATCTGCAGTTCCTTGTTGCTGCCACCTTCTATACTGTACTCATGAGGATTTCCAGAAAAATAATTTAGTCCAATCAAGTGAATCCCTTTATGATCCTTAGAGCTACATGTCCCTCCATATCTATGAGCTTATCTAAAAACCCTCTTAAACACTATATCCTCCACCACCATCCCCTGCAGCGTGTTCCAGGCACCCACCATCCCCTGTGTGAAAAAAGGTGCACATTTCCTTTTTAACTTTCCCCCTCAACTTGAAGCTACGGTTAAGAGATACAACACGGAAACAGGCCCTTTGGCCCATCGAGTCTGTGCCGAACACCTATCCTCGTGCAGTAGCACTATCCTACATACTATCTTTTACCAAAGCCAAACAACTTACAAACCTATACATCTTTGGAGTGTGGGAGGAAACCGGAGCACCCGGAGAAGGCACGTGCGGTACAAACTCCGTACTGGCAGCACCCATGGTCAGAATCGAACCCGGGACTCTGGTGCTGTAGGGCAGCAACTCTACCGCTGCGCCACCGTGCCATCTGTTTACAAAAATGAATCTGTGTCTCAGTACATTCGGTGACATTACAAAGTGTCATTGATTACCAACCCCCTTCCCATTCACTTTCACCCTTTCAGAAGTGCACCCCTTTTACCAAGTCTCCCCTTAATCCTCTCTGCTTCAGGGAGAATGCCTCTTGGTTCACCACTCCCATACAAGATTCCCAGTCAGAAATAGTGATAATCAACTTGACACCAAAAATCAGCAGTTAAATATGTTGGATAATTCTGTGAAATACGATTAGGAATTACATTTCAGATAAATATGTTTACAGTGATTTGCGGCGATTGCCATTTCGACATCTCTCTCCAATGCTCCAGTATTGATTCCTTGCGCAAATCTTTTTGTTAAAGCAAGGTGCACCAACTGGGGTCTTGTGTGCGTGTATCCTGCAGCATGTTGTCATTCCATTCCAGGTGACTATTGGATTTTCCAGTTTGTTTCGCACCTTCTCGTTGAATTTGTTTAATGGGGTAGAAAGGTTTGACATCCACTGGAACCGATACACTCTTCACAGGCTGTAAAAACACAAACATAAACAAGGATTGTTACCCTCTGCTCTGCTATAATCTTGCTGTACAGATAGAGCTGCTGCTTCACAGTGCCAGAGACCCGGCTTTGATCTTGACCATGAATGCTCTATGTGTGGAGTTTGCACGTTCTCCCTGTGACCGTGTGGGTTTCCACCATGTGCTCCGGTTCCCTCCCATGTCCCAAAGATGTGCGGGTTTGTTGGTTAATTGGCTTCTGTAAATAGTCACTAGTGTGTAAGGAGTGGATGCGAACGTGGGTTAGAACATGGAACTGAAGTGATCGATGGTCGGCGTGGACTCGATGGGCTGAATGGCCTGTTTCCATTCTGTATCTCTGAAAACTGAAACTCAAAATACCAATTAGTTTACGTTAGTGTACAAAATCATGAGAGAAATCTAACTTCATGGTGTCTCCCAAGGACCCTTCCCACCCCAGTCATTCCCTCTTCTCCCCAATCCCATCGGGCAGAAGATACAAAAAATTGAAAGCATGTACCACCAGACTCAGAACCAGCTTCTTCCCCTCTGTTATCAGAATTCTGAACATTCATAGAGTTAATCAAACGTACAATAGGCAGAGCAAAGAGAAAAATATCGAACTGCAGAATTCTGTAGCATTGCACCTCCAGAGATAAAGTTCAATGACGGCAATAAGGCCCTTCGGCCTAACTTGCCCACATCAGCCAACAGTTCCCATTTACACAAGTCCCACCTACCTGCATTTGGCCCATATCCCTCTAAACCTGTCCTATCCATGTACCTGTCTAAATGTTTCTTAAACATAGGTAAATGCTTCTTAAATGTTCCTCCCATAAGCTAGGGTGCAGTCATAATCTTCCAACCCACCTCATTGCAGGCATTGAACTTTGTCTCTGGAAGTGCAATGCAAACAAAAGCTTTTCACCATTATCTCGATACATGTGGCAATACTAAACCGATACCAATGCCATTGCATGTTCCCTGTGATATTTTACCTTAACATTCCAGGAGTTGACATTTTGCACACAGTTCTGCTGTAAACATCTCTTGGCCTCTTCTGCCACTAGATCCCATCTCGCTGCTGCAGCAACGTTACCTGTTGGATCTGCGGGGTCAAGGATCATTGGCCTAAGGGTTCAAACACATAAGAATCAGCAGCCAAACACAGTTTTACTAGCTCGTTCTGTACACCACAGAATCCTTTGGGAATTATCCCTTGAGCAAATCTTTTTTTTATTTTTTTTAATTTATTAGAAGTAGTGTACATTACAATAATATAAGCCAAAAATAACATAATACATTTCCTGTACCACTTCACATTTTAAACTTTAAAAAGAAGAAAAGTAAAGAGAGTTAAATAGGATAGTGTGTGAAAGAGTGATCAAAAGAGACCCTTAGAAACGAAAAATTCAAAAAAGAGTTAAGAAGCAGGCCCTAGAAAAAGTAAAAGAGAAAAAGAAAAAGAAGATATATTAAAAGTAAAAAAAAGAGATTGAGCAAACCTTTAAGGCTGCTTATCCTTTCATCGATTCCTTGTTGCCTCCTGACCTTCTGTACCCTAGTAGACTAAATACTGAGGACATCTGGTGGTGCAGCGGTAGAGTTGCTGCTTTACAGCGCCAGATACACAGGTTTGATCCCGACTACGGGTACCGTGTGTACAGAGTTTGTACGATCTCCCCTTGACCTGCATGAGTTTTCACCGGGTGCTCTAGTTCCTATCTTTGGTATAAACCAGCCTCTGCAGTTCCAGAACAAGGGGTCACAGTTTAAGGATAAGGGGGAAATCTTTTAGGACCGAGATGAGGAAAACTTTTTTCACACAGAGAGTGGTGAATCTGTGGAATTCTCTCCCGCAGAAGGTAGTTGAGGCAAGTTAATTGGCTATATTTAAGAGGGAGTTAGATGTGGCCCTTGTGGCTAACGGGATCAGGGGGTATGGAGAGAAGGCAGGTACAGGATACTGAGTTGGATGATCAGCCATGATCATATTGAATGGCGGTGCAGGCTCGAAGGGCCGAATGGCCTACTCCACCTATTTTCTATGTTTCTATGTTTCCTTCCCATTTCAAATAACCTTTCACTGTGCTGTGTTTAAGAAGGAACTGCAGATGCTGGAAAATCGAAGGTAGACAAAAGTGCTGGAGAAACTCAGCGGGTGCAGCAGCATCTATGGAGCGAAGGAAATATGCAACGTTTCGGGCCGAAACCCTCTTGCTGTGTTGATTCTAGAATTCCAGAAAGGGCAATTATGGTTTGAACATCACTTACTTAGGTTCTTTAAGTTTGTTTTTCAGAAATCTGCCAATGTTGTCAGAGTCAAAGTTGTAGTTTGTGGTCCAAAATATCCAAAGGTCTTTGTACTGGACAATCAGTTCCAGAACGGTGCGAAATCCTTCCGCGGTGTTGAAATTTACCCCCTTCTCAGCGCTCTCCCATGCATAGATGATCAGCAGTTCGAGAGCATACTTCGGTGGTAAATACTCTCCGGTTCTCAGTTGGCCTTTGCAGGGGCGACGGACTTTCTGTTAGATAAAAAATAAATCAACATTTGATCCTTCCGCCCTTGGACTGTCTCTTTCTTGTTTGAATAACTTCAGGGCCGGATAGCTCAGTCGGTAGAGCACCAGACTTTTAATCTGAGGGTCCAGGGTTCGAGTCCCTGTTCAAGCGGTTACTTTACAGACAGCAATGTGGTGCAGCGGTAGAGTTGCTGCCTTACAACGCCAGATGCTGTCTGTACGGAGTTTGCACATTCTCCCTGTGGTAGATTGTGTTCTCCGGGTGCTCTGGTTTACTCCCACAGATTAACTGTAAATTGTCCCTAGTGTTTAGGTTAGAACTAGTGTACGGGTGATCACTGGTCAGCGCAGACTTGGTGGGCCTAAGGGCCTGTGTCCAGGCTGCATCTCTAAACTAAACCAGTTAAAATGAAGGAACGTACCGCCATACATTAAAGAACATTATCGGCAAATTAAAGAACTATTCACTCAGGTGGAAAATTCAACTTTAACATAGTTAACAAAAATATTAACAAAGGGATGAGATTAATTATTAAGGTCTTGGGTGCATTGTTCAGTTCAGTTTAGTTTAGAGATACAGCTTGGATACTGGTTAGATCCAGGACCAGGGGCCTCCTGTGGGGGCTATGGTTGAGTGGTGGAATATTGCGTTGGGGAAACGGGTGAGTGGTGGAATATTGCGTTGGAATGGGTTGCGTTAGGGGACCAGGCCTCCCGTGTGACAGGGACCCAACGGGTCTCAGTTGTTCCAGTTGGTGTTAAATTTAAACCAAAGGTACAAGCGGTTGCAAGGAGACTCCTATACAAAGATTTGTTACATTCTGGAAACACTGGTTGTAGGGGTGGCTGGAACAGAATGATCCGTTTCTTCAAAAGGAAGTCACAAAGCACTGCAAATGCTAATTTTACTTCGGAGTCACGTGAGTGACTACGTGAAGAACCCGCTCAGTGCGCAGGCGCGGCATTACGCCAGCAGTGCAACAGCGGCTTGCAACGGGAATTAGGCTGTCCCGTTACAGGATGAACCGGACCGTCAGGTGAGTACCCTGAGGTCAGGTTTTCTTTTACAGGTGAGCCTTTTTCTGCTTGTGTTTTACAGGCAGAGAAAAAGGCTCTGGAACAAAACTGTCCCCCATTTTCCCGTCGGGGAGGGGGGCAGCAACGGGCGGTAGGAGCGTTACCCGGTGTTCCGTAATTCCCCGACACCGTGCTGAGGCCAGCCCGCTAGTACCTGAAGCAGCGGGCTGGACGCATAGCCACTCGAGAGGCATCCGGCAGGTGTTTCCCGATGTCGGACGGGACGTCTCTCCACCCGCACGGGGGGAGAGAGAGTCGCATGAGCCGCTGGAGCGGCTCACGGAGCAGATGCCTGCGAGACGCGCTGCTTGAGGGGCGCTCTCGCTACTACAAGGCAAAAGCTCCAGAAGAACCTGTCCCCCGCTCGACTCCAGCGGAGGAGCGTTCCATTGCAAGGGGGGCAGCAACAGGCGGTAGGAACAATTACCGGGCGCCCCGCTATCCCCATCACCGCGCCGAGCCCAGTCCCGCTAGTGCCTGAACTGCGGGCTGGATGTCTAGCCATCCGAACAGGCATCCGGCCGGTGGCGTCCGATTCGTCGGACGGGGACATGTCTCCACCTAAATGGAGGAGAGACAGCCGCCTGAGCTGCATCCAACAGCAATTGGAGCAGCTCCAGCGAGATGCGCAGAAAGAGCGCTCTCGCGGAGGGAGGTCAGGCACCCCCTCCACAGTGTTTCATGCACTGCCCTTTGCTCCCTCATTACTGGAGGCTAGCATTGGTGACCAGGGCTGGGCTGGTCTGGAACAGGGGCAGGCGGACGAATTCGGGAGTATGCCAGGGGTGCAGGAACATGAAGAGCTGTTGGGTGTGATGGACCGCTTGTAGCACCCCACGGGCTGGAGCACCGCTGGAACCAAGAATGGCGGCCAGCATCAACCATTACTGGAAAAGGTGCTCGCTGAGGTGCTGAAACAACACAGCACCAGAAAACGGTGAGGCCCTCAAAGTAAAAAGTGTCAACAGCCAAATCTGGGGGCATGTGGGTCACACATCCAGACCCAAGAACTCAAGCTACAGCGGATCCTAAGGCTCCTGACGTCAGCCATCACAGCCTTTGCTCGTTCCGTGGAGACCACGGAGATGGATACCTGCCAGCAGGATGTGCTGGCATTAATGTGTACCACACAATTTGAGATCAACAATCTCCGGAGGGAAACATAAGACCTGCCCTCAATCCCAAATTTGCTGGCTTGTGTAAAGCCCCAGCTGCGGAGACGGACGCGCTGCCATTTGGGAAAGATTTCAATAAAAACTGAAGGAGATGCAGGAAGCATCAAAAACCTTCGGCCTAATGAGGGCAGGCCCCGGGACGAGCAAACCAAGACCTCCGATACCCAAGTGGCAGCACCCCACGGCATCCACCAGTCGACGTCCGCAATATGGGACTGGTGAACGCTTGGGGTCCGCACATTATCCCCAAAGATCTTTCAGATCAGGGCCCGCAGCGGACCCTCTGGAAAATGCGCCTCCCCCCAACATCGCCAGCACGTCAGAACAAAATCTTCAGGAAAATGAAGAAACAGAATCGCCAATAACCATGGAGGTAGGTGGGTCTGGTCCCTACCAGCATATAGAGAATAAGGGTGCTTTATTAACAGGGGGGAGATTACACTTGTTTAAAGAAGCATGGGGTATGGTCACGAGTGACAAGTATATACTCAACAACATTACAGGATATAAAATACAATTCATGTCAGAAAAAACGCCGCCAGTTCAACAATGGCCCCAAAGGGTATTTCTCCCTCCGTCAAAGAGAAACGTGAGGGACAAGCTGAACTGGTGAGACTTATCACAAAGGGGGTCATCGAAAAGACCAAACATGAACCTTTGGAAATTGTATCGAATATATTCACTAAAACCAAAAAAGATGGTGTCTGTCGCATCATCATTGACTTAACATCACTAAACAAATTTGTTAAGTATATACATTTCAAAATGGAGACATATGTTACTGCCAAACAACTGAATTCCAAAGGACACTTCATGGCAAGCATTTATCTTAAAGATGCTTACTATCTAGTACCCATATACAAGGATCATCGCAGATACCTAAAATTTATCTGGATGGTACAAAGCATTGCCCTATGGGCGAACTTCAGCCCAAGATTATTCACCAAAATATTGAACCCAGCCATGGCAATACTAAGAAAACAAAAACATATTGTCATGGCATATCTGGAGGATATTCTCATAGTAGGGAAAACGATGGAATTGGCTGTGGCAGCAGTATCAGCTACAAAACAGCTCCTCGAAACTCTGGGGTTCGTCCTACATCCAGATAAATCTAAGTTGAAGCCATCCACTATCATGGACTACCTGGGCTTCACAATTAACTCAGTCCATATGACTGTTACCTTGCCAAAGGCAAAAATGGTTGAATTAGCACAATCATGCAACAAATTAATGGTCAACGAGCGACCAACTATTCGACAATTAGCAAGAGTAATTGGGGAAATGGTAGTAGCATTTCCGGCTACACAATTCGGACCTTTGCACTATCAAAATATTTTACAGAGAGCAAAGGTACGGGCAATAAAACGACATACAGGTCACTATGATCGTGTCATGAACTTACCCACTGAAGCAATATCAGAGCTACAGTGGTGGGCAGAAAATGTTTGGCATAGTTTCAGCCCTATCTTTATCACTAACCCTACTTTAGTTATTCAAACAGATGCCAGTGCTCAAGGCTGGGGAGCGACTAACTCCATATCCAGCACAAGTGGTAGATGGACTAAACTAGAGTCATCATTACTACTTACACTGGGCATTAACTATCTAGAGATGTTGGGCGCCTTTTATGGTTTAAAAGCATATGTATCTAATATGCAGCACTTGCATGTTCGGTTACAAATTGATAAATACTACGGTGATGGCTTATATTAACCATATGGGTGGCATAAAATCATTATCATGCGACAAATTGGTCAACATGATTTGGCAATGGTATGTCGAAAGACATATTTGGCTATCAGCTACTTACCTACCAGGTAAGCTAAACACCCATGCCATGAGAAAATTAAACGCCAGGGTTGCAAGTTTGAACAGACCTTACCTGGAACTGGGATTGTCCAAACAAACCATCACCACCATGTCGGCATCCCTTCGAACATCCACCAAGAGGCAGTACTTAACCAGCATCAAAAAAGGGAGAAGTACTGCCAGGAAACATGGACAACATACGCAACAGCTACAGCCACCAACATACTGGAGTTCCTGGCCATCTACACCACGATGTAGGGATCAGCTACAGTGCCATCAACACAGCGCAGAGTGCTCTTTCTGCTTATCTCAAACCAGCGGCAGGACAACAGGCGATGGGATCCCATCCACTGGTGGTAAAACTGATGAAGGGCATTTACAATATCAAGCCCTAAGCCCAGGTATACCCATATTTGGGATATCAGTGTGGTCCTGACATATCTCAGGGAATGGCCACCAGCCAGATCCCCCGGCCTCGAGCAAGCTACACTAAAGACGCTTAGGTTGATGGCACTTGTATCCGCTCAGAGGGTCCAGTCACTACACCTATTGCGACTGGACAACATGATCACAGCTCCAGACCAGATCTGTCGTTATCCAGCGACTGGTCAAACAGAGCAGACCAGGAACACCTAATCCAGTCGTGGTTTACCCACCAGAACCACGGTTATGTGCCATGACCCACCTACTATCCTACATAGACACAACCAGAATATTCGAGGGAGATGAAAAGCCTTGTGGGTCAGTCACAAAAACCTTATGGTGGGGTACGAGCCAAACCATTGCGAGATGGCTCAAGCAGGTGCTAGAAACTGCTGGGATAAACACTAACATGTACAAATTTTATTCCACCAGGGCAGCATCCATGTCGACGGCTAAAGAATGGACATGCCTATAGACCACATCCTGGCTACAGCAGGATGGTGGGAAGGGAAAAGACCGTTCAGAAATTTTATAATAAGCCGTTGGCAAAACCTGGTTTATTTGCAGTAAAGATTTACGAACTGCAAATATTTAATTTAAGCCCAGGGGAGCAACTTAATTCTTTGTTGTTATTGTTTAAAAAATACCATTGTGTTTTTCTACAAATAGACTCATTGGTTCATTACGATAACACTTCCTCCCTCAAGAACTTCGGCAGTGAGTGAAATGAAACTGTTACACGGTTTGAAATCACAGAGCTTTGAAATCTTCACGTAGTCACTCACGTGACTCCGAAGTAAAATAGTAAGATTAAACGAGAACTTACCAGTTTGAAGTTTGATCTGTATTTTATGAGGAGTTACGATGAGGGATTACGTGCCCTCCGCTCCCACCCTCATTATATGGATCAAACTAATAAATTGATGTCTCCTTATCTTTACTATGTTTACTTCAAAATAACTGTGTCTATCTGTGATTCCACACCGCTGCTTGGAAGTATGCCGCGCCTGCGCACTGAGCGGGTTCTTCACGTAATCCCTCATCGTAACTCCTCATAAAATACAGATCAAACTTCAAACTGGTAAGTTCTCGTTTAATCTTACTATTTACATTGAAAAAACCCATAGTGCTGGAGTAACTCAGCTGGTCAGGCAGCATCTCCGGAGGACACGGATAGACGACGTTTCACATTCGGGCTCTTTTTCAGTCTGGTTAGAGTAGGGGGAGAAAGCTGGAAAAGAGGAGGGGGCAGGACAAAGTCTGGCAAGTGATGGGTGGATACTAGTTGGGGGGGGTTAATTGACAGATGGATGGACAAAGGCTAGAAATGAAAAGGGTGTAGGATAAGGAGAGAAGAGTGAAACGAGAAGCCGGAGAGAGGGATGGTTGGAAGGGGATAGGGGGAGGGGAACAGGGGGATGGGATAGTGAAACAATCAGGTGAGTGCATAGTGGGGCTGGATGGCGACTTGAGAGAGAATCATTTACAGGGCTATAGGGAACAGCAGGGGTATAGGACTAACAAGATTCATTTATTGGTACCTGACATGGACAAATGTACCACAACAATGTGATTTGATCTGCACTTGCACTTCCAAAAGCAATTCAACTTATATAGCAGTAAACACCTCATCATAGAACAATTTCAGAAGCAGTCTCCAAATATACCTCAGTATACCAATACTTCACAAGTCGGATAAGGCTTTTCAGTTTAGTGGGTCGTGTCTTTATAAAGTCCCTCTGGAGTTCGGTGAAGCATGTCGAGAATTCTCCCCCACGTTCTCCGGTAGCAATGAGACCTTCATAGACCTGATTCTTCACGCCAGTCGATGTCAGTGGACCTTCAGGACAAAAAAGTGACCTTTTATTGCTTAGATACTGACAATTGATGTAATATTAAACTTACTATGTTGTTTGTCATTGAAGAAACGATATATAAACATTAGGAAACCTTGAGAGCATCCATCTATGGTATTTCATAGAAACATAGAAAATGGGTGTAGGGGTAGGCCATTCGGCCCTTTGAGCCTGCACCGCCATTCAATATGATCATGGCCTTATTCTTAAACTGTGGCCCCTGGTTCCGGACTCCCCCAACATTGGGAACATGTTTCCTGCCTCTATTGTGTCCAAACCCTTAACAATCTTATATGTTTCAATGAGATACCCTCTCATCCTTCTAAACTCCAGAGTGTACAAGCCCAGCTGCTCCATTCTCTCAGCATATGACAGTCCCGCCATCCCAGGAATTAACCAGCAAATTAAGGGACCAAAACTGCACACAATACTCCAGGTGTGGTCTCACTAGGGCCCTGTACAACTGCAGAAGGACCTCTTTGCTCCTATATTCGATAATTCTACGCATGTATTATAATGTTGTCTACACTGTAAAGAAACTATTTGGGACTTTCTTGCAAACTCAAGAGAGAAATCACTATAAATGAAAGTTGTCCTTTTATGTAATCAAAAGAATATCATATTTTGCATTGAACCGCTTATTTTCAATGTGTTCAAAGCCTCATACCTAAGGCATCAAATGCAGGGAGAACATCGACCTCAACAAAATCAGACGATTCTGTGGATTTAAACAGGAGGTTCAGCGAGCGAGGAGAAGACAAAGCAGGAATTATTCTGGGCTGTGACATTTTGATCTGATGTCCAATGTTTTTCTCATATTTCAACAACAGTTCACGAATGTTGCTCAAAATTTCAGCCCGGTTTTTCTTTTGGTCATCAAAACACTTGAAGTAGTTGAGAAAGACAACCATATCCGCATCAGAGCCATTTTTTACAGCTGTTCCTTTTCCAAGGGAGCCACCCTACAAGATGAGGCAAAACAACAATACAACCTTTTCAATAAATGATTTTTAGTTTTTGTTTCGTTTAGAGATATAGCACGTATCTCTTTGCAGTGCGGGAGGAAACCGGAGCACCCGGAGAAAACCCACGCGATCACGGGGAGAAGGTACAAACTCCGTACAGACAACAACCAACGTCAGGATCGAACCTGGGTCTCTGGCAACCGGGGCACGTGGGAAATCCATGCAGTCACAGTGTGAACGTGCAAACTCCACACACAGACAGCACCCGAGGTCAGGATCAAACTCGGGTCTCAGTGGCTGCGATGCGACACAGCAGCTCTACCAGCCGCGCCAACTGTGAAATGATCACAATTCTCTCTCATACCTCCTCACCTCCACCACACAACCGGGAGAAAGACACTTTTTAAGCAGTTCTGGTCTTTGGTTAAGATTGTAGAACTCACACACGCACCAGTGATACTGGGACCCTCTTTGTTTACCATTATCTACTGCATCGGCTGTTCCAGGTGTGGACTCCGATACATCGGCGAGACCAAGCGCGGGCTCGGCGATCGTTTTGCTGAACACCCCCGCTCAGTCCGCCTAAACCCACCTGATCATCTGTAAACACTTTAACTCCCCCTCCCATTCACACACTGACCTTTCTGTCCTGGGCCTCCCCCATTGTCTGTGAGGCCCAGCACAAATTGGAGGAACAGCACTTGATATTTCTCTAGGGAAACTTACACCCCAACAATATGAATATTGTCTTCTCTAAGTTCATTGCTTTCCTTCTCTCTCCATCCCTCCTAGCTATCATTGCTATTCTACATTTTCCTTAACCTGCATCTCTTTTGATGTCTCATTTTCACCCTTACCCTTACCACCTTAGCCTTCCTTATTTCTGTCTCCCTGTCCCCTGAATCTCAGTCTGAAGAAGGGTCTCGACCCGAAACATCACGCATTCCTTCTCTCCAGAGATGCTGAGTTACTCCAGCACTTCGTGCCTATTTTCTGTACCATTGCCTATTTCCATTCAGTGTACAATTGTGCCACCTCACCTTCACGGTTTTACTGATTTTATAGGGACATTGTCCCTTTAAGAAGGTACAAATCTTGTCAATGGTCTCAGCCACTAGTCTCAAAAAATTTTCATCAGGTTGGAGATGTAAGTAAATAAATGTGTCCAGATTGCGGGCTTGTGTTTGATACAAATCCATAATTCTTTTCTGTAATAAAGGAAAAGATAGAATTCAGCAAAGTTAACTTCGATAGGAGCTCTGAAGAGAATCACAAAATCCTTAATGTGTGAAATGAGATCATTCAGTTTACAGAGTCAATACCGTGCTGGAAGAACTCAACAGGTCAGGCAGCATCTGCGGGGAGAATTGATTGGCGATGTTTCCAGTCACAGAGTGATACAGCGTGGAAACTGGCCATTCGGCCCAGCTTGCCCACACCGACCAACATGCCCATCTACACTAGTGCCACCTGCCTGCGTTTGGCCCATATCCCTCTAAACCTGTTCTATCCATGAACTTGTCTACATGTTTCTTAAACGTAGTGACAGTACCTGCCTCAACTACCTCCTCCTGCAACTCGCTCCAAACACCCAAAGTTACCCCTTAGATTCCTATTAAATCTTTCGTATGGCGGTGGTGGGCGCTGGACAAGGGACTATAGCAAGAACCAGAGGCCACAGCCTCCGAATAAAGGGGAAAAGATTCATAAGGAATCTGAGGGGTAGCTTTTTAACACAGGTGGGTGTATGGAACGAGCTGCCACAGGATGTAGTTGAGGCAGTGACTATCATAGCGTTTAAGAAACAGACAGGTACATGGATAGGACAGGTTTAGATGGACATAGGCCAGACACGGGCAGGTGGCACTAGTGTAGATGGGACATGTTGGCCGGTGTGGGCAAATTGTGCCGAAGGGCCAGTTTCTACGCTGTATCACTCTGTGACTATGAACCGTGATAAGTTCGCTTTTAATAACCGCGGTGTTAGTACAAATAAACAATAATGACTTTGAGCGGCTGCGGTTGTTTTGGCGGCTTGGTCCGGAGCAGCGGCGGGACATTGAGCGCTCGGTGCCGGGGTCGGCAGCGACTCTCTGCCGCTCTGCCGATGCTCTCTCCGGGTTTCTCTCGCCTCGTCTCGTCCTTCTCTCGGTCTGAGGACGGACCCGGAGAGGCGGCACCTCGGTGCAGATTCAGGCAACGCCAATGAACTAAATGTATGAACTTAAATATATATCTATATAATCCCACGAACTAAAGACAACTCACCTTCACTGTGCACAGGCTTTGTTTCCTGGTGGAAGTGAGCCCAACAGGGAAGCTTGTTTTTAATCGCCGTTGGTTTCTATTCACTTGTGTTCTGCCTGAGTTTCGATTCAGGAGTGTGACATCTGTCAGAAGTAACAGCGCAGCTGCGGCTGACTCATGATGACAAACGTGGAAGGGCAGAGAATGGCTTTGATGCCAGCAATACTAAAACAAGCTACTGGAAGAGATCAGTGGGTCAAGCAGCATCCGTGGAGGCAATGTTATGGTTTAGTTTAGTGTTGTGATACAGAGCGGAAACAGGTCCTTGGGCCCACCGAGTCCGTACCGACCAGCGGTCACCCCACACACTAGCCCTCTCCTACACACTCTAGGGACAATTTACAATTATACGTCTTTGGAGTGAGGGAGGAAACCTGAGCACCCAGAGAAAGGCCACGCGGTCACGGGGAGAAGGTCAAATATGAATGAATGAAGGATACTATTATCACATGTGGCATGTCCCACTGAGATTCATCATTTTGCCTGCACAAGTATGCAAAGAGTCGCCACACTGTTCAGCTTAGTTTAGTTTTGTGATACAGCACGGAAACAGGCCCTTCGGCCCACCGAGTCTGCACCGACCAGCGATCCCCACACACTTACACTCTCCTACACACACTAGGGACAATTTACAATTATACCAATGCCAATTAACCTACAAATACCTGTACGTTTTTGGAGCGTGGGAGGAAAGCGGAACATTCATTTTGAGGGGACTAGAATATAAAAGCAAGGATGTAATGCTAAGGCTTTATAAGGTGCTGGTCAGATGACATTTGGAATATTGTGAGCAGTTTTGGGCTTCATATCTGAGGAAGGAAGTGCTGGCATTGGAGAGGGTCCAGAGGAGGTTGATTGGGTTGATGTTTGAGGATTATTTGACGGTACTGGGCCTTTACTCGCTGCAGTTTAGAAGGATGTAGTGAGATCTCATTGACATCTACTGACTAATGAAAGGCCTAGATAGAGTGGATGTGGAGAGGATGTTTCTAGACTTAAGACTTTAGAGATACAGCATAGAAACAGGCCCTTTGACTCATTGAGTCCACTGATACACCTCACGCTGCCTCGGCAAGGCCACCAGCATAATCAAAGATGAGTCACAGCCCAGCCACTCCCTGAAACTGTCCCTGAAAACGCACACCTCCAGGTTCAGGGACAGTTTCATCCCAGCTGTGATTAAGCAACTGAACCATCCTATCAACAAGTTGAGAGCGGTCCAGAGCTTCCATCTACCTCATTGGAGACCTACGGACTATCTTTAATTGGACTTGCCTGGACTTTATCTTGCACTAAACATTATTCCCTTTTTCCTATACCTGTACACTGTGGATGGCTCGTTTGCAATCATGTATTGTCTTTCCGCTGACTGGTCAGCTAGTAACAAAAGCTTTTCACTGTACCTTGGTACACATGACAATAAACTCAATGAAACTAAACAAAGATTCAGTGTGCTCAACATTCCAGACACATTATACATCTTCTAATCTGCCTCCGCTGGAATCTTCCAGTGAATGGCTAACCGGGTTTAATTATTTATGTTTTGGTGCAGGCATTTGGTGTTTTGTTTAGAGATACAGTGCGTAAACAGGCCCTTCGGCCCACCAAGTCCGTGCTGACCCACGATCCACACACATTAATGTTATCCTACACATATTCCGGACGATTTACAATTATACCAAAACAATTAACATACAAACCTGTACGCCTTTAGAGTGTGGGAGGAAACCGGAGATCCCGGGAGAAAACCCACGCAGGTCACGGGGAGAACTTGCAAACTCCCCACAGACAAGCACACGCAGTCAGGATTAAACCTCAGTCTCTGGCACTGTGAGTAGGTATGTTACAATACTTACCTTCAGCGGAGTTGCAATTTTTGAGAAAGTTATGGCCATTTGACTGTCCTTGATCACAGCTTTTGTGTTAAGTCAATGGAAAAGCAATAGGGAACAAGATGCTAATTTCCGAGTATGAAAACGGCCATATCTTTTTTAATACTGAAGACATGAAAGTGAATTAGGTGACAAATTAAACTTCTTTTTATGCTTTATCTGATGGGATAAATTACAGACGTGATTTTTAAAATCTCAAAATGTTGTAACATTGCTTCTGTAAGGCAGCAGCTCTACCCGCTGCACCTCTTTTGGTTTAAAGATACAGCATGTAAATAGGCCGTTGTGAGGCAAATTAAACTTGACACTACTCGTAATTTACTTCACTTTATTTAAGCTTTAAGCAGCTTATTTCTTGAATACATAAACTCAGCAACGTCTGGCAAACACGGCTGATTCCGCAGGCCTTTCCCGTCCGAAACACTTCGCACATGCGCACACGCGCCCATTTCGTAGGCCCTTCGGCCCATCGAGTCCACGCCAACCATCGATCATCCGTTCACACTAGATCTATGTTATCCCACTTTCTCATCCACTCCTTCCACGGCCTGGTGCTGGTCTGTGGGGTCAGGGTCGAGGGGTGGGTACGAGGAGGTGTCGAGAGTTGGCGCCTGGCCTCGACACAGTAGAGGTCAACCCTCCAGACTACAACGGCACCTCCCTTGTCGGCGGGTTTAATGCCAGTGTCGCTAAGTGAGTGGGGGGCCGTGTGTTCAGAGGGGGCGAGATTGGAGTGGGTAAGGAGGGGTAGAGAAGCTGAGCCGAAACGTCACCTATCCATGTTCTCCAGAGATGCTGCCTGACCCACTGAGTAACTCTAGCACTTTGTGTCCCTCTGTGTAAACCAGCATCTGCAGTTCCTTGTTTCTACATAAAACTAATTGCCCCGCTTCTTTTCTTACAAAACCACATGCCCCAGTTACCACTTGGTAAGGTTGGCGTCCCTTTGCAGCAGGACTCCTCTGGCATGCTGTAGAAACAAGGAACTGCAGGTGCTGCTTTATCCCAAAGGTAGACACAAAGTGCTGGAGTAACTCAGCTGACCAGGCAGCATCCCTGGAGAGAAGGAAGGGGTGACGTTTCAGGTCGGGACCCCACCTGCCCTTTTTCACCAGAGATGCTGCTTGACCTGCTGAGTTACTCCAGCACTTTGTGTTTCGTTGTCCCAAACATCCAGCCCACTCTCTCTCTTCCCGTCGATCAACCTGTATGTCTGTCTTCACAGCTCACCGTTTCTTCCACCAAGCAATAAGTGATACGGAAGATAGACACAAAAAGCTGGAGTAACTCAGCGGGTCAGGCAGCATCTCCGGAGAGAAGGAATGGGTGAGGTTCTCTGGTCGAGACCCTTCTTCAGACAGTCTTTTCACCAGATGCTGCCTGACCCACTGAGTTGCTCCAGCATTTTGTGTCTGTGGAGCAATTAGTTTTATCTTCGGTGTAAACTTCCTTCCTGCCCCTCCCCCCAGAGAATGGTTCCAGGTTGACTCTGAAACAGGAATCCCCCGTGTTCTGTTTGATATTAACGGTGAAAATAAACATTAAACAACAAACTCCCTTTCAAAGCCCAGGGAGCAACCTCGCCCAGAGTGTGGAGCCCCCTCTCTGTAGACGGTCACACAACACAATTCAGACAAGAGAAAAAAAACAGTCCTTTCATTGTTTATTATAAATGAAGAACCCGGGGATAATCTATAAATTGACTAAGTTTCGGACGAGTGGAGGACAAACGTTTACTTAGATCAAGTCAAGAGTCTCCCTCATTTTGAGCTAAAGTCAACAGAGCCTGACCTGCCAGCGTTTGATAACTTGGTTTCCATTTCCACGTCATCGGGGTAAGTTTCGAGTTTCTATTTCCGTGTGTGACGCTGCAAATAACATGTCAACATCAACTTCAGGAACTCAAACGTCAGCGACAACTATCGTCAGGCCAGGCGGCAAGTGCAACAAGAGAAACAGCGTTGACTATTCAGAAGGATCTTTGTCAAAACTGGCCGATGGTGAAAATAAGTTTTAAGTGAGGACACAAGGAACTGCAGGTGCTGTCTATTTACAGAAACAGACGCGAAAGGTAAAAAACTGGAAGACCGGTGGGGGCAGGACAAAGAAATAGTCATCAAGTTAAAGCGTTTGTCAGTCTGAAGAAGGGTCTGACCCAAAACGTCACCCATTCTCTCCATAGATGCTTCCTGTCCCGCTGAGTTACTCCAGCATTTTGTGTCTGCCATCAAGTCTACTCCACCATTCAATCATGGCTGATCTATCTTTCCCTCTCAGCCCCATGTTCCTGCCTTCACCGCATAACCCCTGACAACCCAAACTACTCAAGAATCTGTTCAAAAGGGAACTGCAGATGCTGGAATATCGAAGGTACACAAAATTGCTGGGGAAACTCAGCGGGTGCAGCAGCATCTATGGAGGGAAGGAAATAGGCGACGTCTCGGGCCGAAACCCTTCTTCTGAAGAAGGGTTTCGGCCCGAAACGTCGCCTATTTCCTTCGCTCCATAGATGCTGCTGCACCCGCTGAGTTTCCCCAGCAATTTTGTGTACTCAAGAATCTGACAAGCTCCACCTTAAAAAAATCCCCATTGACTTGGCCTCCACAGCCGTCTTTGGCAATGAATTGCAGATTCCCCACCTCCTGACTAAAGAAATTCCTCCTCATCAAATTTCTAAAGATACATCCTTTTATACTGAGGCTATGGCTCAGAATGTTTGTGTATGAATAGTCCACTGATCTGACAGTCCTCTGACTGTCTCTCAACCTCTGACAATTTAGTTACACTTGCTCAGGATGAACCCTGAGATGGACCATTGCATCCTGGATTTCCATCTCTCCCTAGTTTCATCCTGGAAAAAAGGTTTTGCCTGTCTACCCTCTCTGTGCCTCAAATAATGTTATAGTTTTGACTTCCAGCTGTGCACTGTGATGGTTCTACAAACCCCTCAGTACAAGAGCAATCTTGAATAGTGCTTAAATGTTGATCTAGTCATTCACACCCACACCATGGGAATAATGAGACCAGAAGGGTCTCGACCTGAAACATCTCCAATCCATGTTCTCCAGAGATCCTGACCTGCTGGGTTACTCTAGTGCTTTGAATCCTTATGGGAATAAATACATAGTTGGGCCCACAACACCAATTTTGCAGGACAGAAGCTGTTCTTGGGAGGAAAGGGGAGAAGGTAATCATTTTCCACTCCAGTCTGTCTGCTTCAATGTGAGGGAGATAATTCAAGAGATTTGGGGGATTCCAGATCCCTTGACCTCTCATGGTCTTTAAGTAGCTGTTCAAATCAGAGACACCCTGGCCGTGCTTGTGTGAATGTGCGATGGATGGTTTTACTGCGATGTGGAAAAGTTGTAAAAATAACTGTGTCGGCTCTTAGACTAAATTGACTCATTTTCAGATAGCGACAAAAGGTAAAATAGCATTTACCTCGTTACGAAATAAATACAAGCAAGTCACAGAGGTTACAACCTCGCTTATGGGCTTTGGTTTAGTTTTAGCAATAGTGTTCAAACAGGTCCTTTGGCCCATTGCATCCGTGCCGACCAACGATCACCCGTATATTAGCTCTATGTTATCCCACTTTCACATCCTACACACTAAAGGGCCATTTACAGAAGCCAATGAACCTGGGAGCAATGTTCAGAATGCAGACGTGGGGACCATACACAGGGGTTGTTGGTTGATTATCAGTTCAATACATGTGATCTCAGTGGTTTCACTGTTGTCAACTTCTCTTGCTTCTTGTTCCACCAACATGATGAGCTGAATCAACTCCCATCATGTATGAATCCCCCTTCCATATTAACTGCAGTGGAAGTGCAGAAATTAACGGACAAGTATTCGGCATAACTCATAACAGATAAAGGACACAAGTTAATATAAGAACTCTGATTGAAGAAATTAACCAGGTAATCTTTCAAACATTGTTACAGCTTTTATTTATCCATGCTGAATTACACAAAGATTGGCATTTAATTGAATTCAGATTCAGATTCAACTTTAATTGTCATTGTCAGTGTACAGTACAGAGACAACAAAATGCAGAATTAAAGTAGAGCTACTTTCCTGGCAGCTAGACTAGGCTACCGTCTTCTATAATAGAAAGTCAATGTAAAAATATGAAGTATAAAGAGTCTGAAGAAGGGTCCCGTCCCAAAACGTCACCTATCCATGTTCCTCAGAGATGCTGCCCGTCCTGCTCAGTTACACCAGCATTTGATGTCTTTCTTTGATCAACGGGCATCTGCAGTTCCTTGTTGCTGCCACCTTCTATACTGTACTCATGAGGATTTTCAACGTATCCAGAAAAATAATTTAGTCCAATCAAGTGAATTCCTTTATGATCCTTAGAGCGCAAAACCACCGAAAAATCAGCATTAATTGTCAAATAGTTTGAAAACCAGTAGCTGTGGGCGTCCACATTGTCATTTGAACATTGTAAGTGTGTGTACAAGGTGAAGGTTGTAAATGGAGTTAAAAATGCCCAGATAAAGAGCTGACTATTGAGCATGTTTGCTGAGGACTGAGGGGTTTGGGGAATGTGCACTGAGACTGCATGAATGAATGTATGAATGAATGAATGATACGTTATTGTTACATGTACCTATCTAGGGTAGGGTGCCTCGGTACAGTCAAATGCTTTGTTCTGCACACAACCTAGGCTGTACACGAGTGTCCCCACCTATCTGTTGCCGACTAAGTTACAAATCACCGAACAACCTTATCTGTTGCCCCTCATGTGGGATGAACATGCTGAATCACCCCAGTTCCATTTGTGGATATTGGTCACATAAGATCGCCTGGATGAACAGGTGGTGGGAAAATGTTCCAGTAGAAAGAACACAATACAGAACATGTGCTGTTAAAAGCAGAGTCCGCCGCTTGTCTGTCGCCAGTGATAGTTAATTCCGATTCACCCCAGATAATTACCCCTCAATGATAACTTAATTTAAAGTCTTTCGCATTGCTACTGATTTTCATACTGTTTAACTATGATCCTCTGCATTAAAACATTGGATTTCGCAGCCACCACGCAGTCGCAGGTTGACTTGGATGGTGGAATGTTGCTTAATGCCGTAAGATTGCAGTGTACGTTCATCTTCAAGTTGATGAGATTGAAAGGTCAAGTTGTACTGCCTTGGTTGGACGTGTGTCTGAGATTCAATTTCATTTTTTAAACTTGAAACCTTGTCGCTTGGTGAAACCTGAATTGTCAGATTACGCTCATTGTATTTGACAAATATTTCCATTGTGTTTGGCATTAGCTGGATCGTTGCATCAAAGAAGATCCTGGAACCCAACAAGGTTTTTCCATCATCCAAAATGGTGCCATTGAATACCAGTTGTTGCTGGGAGACTGAAATTTTCCAATTTTGATGAATGTTGCGTTTGATCTCAGAGACCTTGAAATTAATGTCGGCCTTTTGTTGTAACGATTTACCATCCAGGCTGGTCACAGTGATTTTAAATGTCTTCACTGGCTGAGGAACACAAGCAAAAATGGCAATAAATAAAATGTAGTTCCTTTTCATTTTGGACAAGACACATAAGAGAGTGAGATTGTGGACACCCATTCTTTTGGGCATCATCGGGTGCCATTGGAACACGAGATTTATTCTTTTGAAGCGCAGGAGGATGAGGGGAGATCATGAGAGGAATAGATTGGGCAGATGCACAGAATAGGAGCCAACTTAAACGGCACCTTTCCGCCTGAATTAACCAGGGAGCGATGGTAATGGGTGTGGCCTCAATTCACCATTCATTAAAAGCCCAGACCATTGAATATGCCCCATTTACGCTAATCCCACCAGCCTGTGTTTGGCCCATATTCCTGTAAACTTTTCTGATCCATGCAATTCTCCAAATATCTTTTAAATGGTGTGATTGTACCTGCCTCAACTCCCCTGGCAAAGTCCATAGACTGTGTTTACAATTGGGTGAATGTGAACAGAGTGAACGACAGTTCACAAGCCTGATAACAGAGGGGGGGTGGAAGATTGCAACCTTCACGTGGTCCGCCCTGTTTCAACGAATGCGTGCACAATCAAATAAGATCAAATAGAACAAGTTGTCCTACAACTTTAGGCTGTGCACGCCATATGGTAGAAGAAGAAGAAGTAGATAACAGAGGGGAAGAAGCTGCTCCTGAGTCTGGTGGTGCTCGCTTTCAACCTTCTGTATCTTCTGCCTGAGGGGCGCGGGGAGAAGAAGGAATGACTGGGGTGGGATAAGTCTTTGATTACGTTGACTGCTTTTCCGAGGTACGGTAAGTGTAGATGGAGTCAATGGTGGGAGGTGACGTCTATACAGTGTGGCAGTGGTGATGTATAACAGAATCCCATCACCCACTCAGCAAACACCATTTTACCTGGACATCCCAAGCTGGGGTGTTCATGACACAGGGCATGCTTAGACATTTCCTGGCTTCATCCTGCATCACATTCCAACCACCTGATGAAGCCACGTTTCCAGTTGGATCGGCTGGGTCAAGAATGAATGGCCTGAAAAATAAAACCATTTAAATAACAACACTTAACTTTAAGCCGGTGTTTGCTGACAATATGCCAGTGAATGCCATGGTATTTATTATTATTGTGTATCAATCCTGCAATTACAAAGGATCATCTTGTGATTCTGTGCAGACATTTGTATTTCAATTAAGGACGGCACGGTGGTGCAGCTGGTAGAGCTGCTGCCTCACAGCGCCAGTGTCCCGGGTTCGATCCTGACCTCGGATGCCGTCTGAATGGACTTTGCACGTTCTCCCTGTGACCGTGTGGGTTTCCTCCGGGTGCTCTGGTTTCCTCCCACATTCCAAAGTCGTACAGGTTTGTCGGTTAATTGGCCTCTGCAAAATATCGCCCCAAATGTGCAGGGAGTGGATGCGAAAGTGGGATAGCACAGAACTAGTGCGAAAAAGGGAGTTGATGGTCAATGTCGACTAGGTGGGCTGAAGGGCCTGTTTCCATGCTGTATCTCTGGACATTCAGTAATTATTTTTTCTTATATGTCCAATGTGTTTCAAGAAGATATCTGAAGAATGTGATGCAATGTAATATTTGCTGCTGGACCAGGAAGCCGGAAGGGGAACATTAATTAAAAGTACAAGAGTAAGTGTAATTGGAATAGTCTACAGTGACTTACCCCTTGCCATGGAGCTTCCTGATTAAAAAGTCGGCCACGGTTGGATTGTTGACATCATAGAACTTTGTCCAGTAGATGCAGACTTCCTGATAGCGGCAGATCAGGTCCAGGACTGTGCGGAACCCTTGGGCAGTATCAAACCTCTCCTGATGATTACCTTGTTCCCAGGCATAGACTGTCAATAGCTCCACCGCATATTTTTCAGGGAGCCGTGCTCCACACAACTCCGATTTCCGTGGCTTGACATACTGGAGAAAATCAGTGACAAATCTGATTTTGAGAATCATAGTCTTACAGTGTGGAAACAGGCCCTTCGGCCCAACTTGCCCATACTAGCCAATATGTCTCACCTGCACCAGCCGCACCTGCCTGCATTTGACTCACATCCCTCTAAACCTGTCTTATCCATGTACCTGTCTAAATGTTTCTTAAACTTTGTAATAGTCCCTGCCTCAACTACCTTCTCTCGGAGCAGAATTAGGCCATTTGGCCCATCAAGTCCACTCCGCCATTCAATCATGGCTGATCTATCTTTCTCTCTCAACTCCATTGTCCTGCCATCGCCCCATAACCCCTGGCACTTTACTAACGAAGAATCAGTCAGGACAAGTTTGGAGGGATATGGACCAAGCGCAGGCAGGTGGGACTACTGTAGCTGGGACATGTTGGCCGGTGTGGGCAAGTTGGGCTGAAGGGTCTGTTTCCGCGCTGTATCACTGTCTGACTTCATCCTCCCGTGGTTTCAATGATTAACAATGATCCTGTTCTCAAGTCACTCACCTCCTTGTACCAATATTTCAGCAGACGAATCAAGTCTTTAACTTTTGCCGGATGCCGTTTCACAAATTCTCTCTGAAGTTCAGTGAAGCAGGGAGAGAATTCTCCATCCATGACCTTATTTTCATTTACAAAATTGATTAACTTGAGATGCGCAACACTGAAATTGCACTGTGGTGCTGGAAGAAATTAAATGATTAATGGGAGATGGTCAAAAGGCAATTCCTTAACAAAAGCTGTCCTATAAACTCATCCAAGACTAAGCAGGCCATGAGTAATAGGAGCAGAATTAGGCCATTTGGCCCATCAGGTCTACTCCGCCATTTAATCATGGCTGATCTCTCTCCCTCCTAACCCCATTCTCCTGACTTATCCCCATAACCCCATACAGTGTTGCATTTTAATCAGTCTCAGGGTAGGTTTTCACCTTCAAAGAGATTAACAAGCAACCTTCCAAGGGGTTATCTGTAAGTTTAACCCAAGGTGGCTTTAACCTGGATGACACACAAAGGTTCTGATGGTAAAACCAGCTGCCCTCGAACCCGTCCGTCCACGGTTTTGAAGGGTATTTGTACACTGCCAGACAGCAATGATATAGATTTAAGTTTAATCAGTACTATATAAAGGTACAATCAAGTCAAACTCAAGTAAAATAGATGGAGCAAAGAGTGTGACTATGGATCAGCTCAGTGTCTTAGTGGAGAGCGACGGCATATTGACAGAAGATTGCAGCCTGAGATTTCATCTGGAAGATGAACCTTCTGTGCTCATTAGACGCAAGGAGAATACCTCCTAATTGTCACTTAGTTTAGTTTAGAGATACTGCATGGGACCAGGACCTTCGGCCCACCGAGTCTATGCCGTTCACAATAGTTCAATGTTATCCCACTTTCTCAGTCACTCCCTACACACTAAGGGCAATTTACAGAGGCTAATTAACGTATAAACATGCGTTAGGAAACCGGACCACCCGGCGAAAACCCACACGGTCCAGGGAGAACGTGCAAACTCCATACCGACAGCACCAGAGGTCAGGATTACACCCGGGTCTCTGGCACTATGAGGCAGCAGCTCTACCAGCTGTGCAAATCATTCTGCCTAGAAAGAAAAAATATATCATTTTGACAAGTCTTCCAATCAAAAGCTAATTCCACATGCCAAGGAACTGAACACCAGAAATACTTTTAACTAACAATGGGACATTGGTGTGACCAAATCAGACCAGCTTCACCCTTCCCATCTTTCAAGGTGAACAGTGGAGGCTGACAGAAGGTTCCAAATTACATTTAAGATGCAAGAGCTGCCTGAGGAGATAATTGAGGCAGGTACTATCACAATATTTGACCAGGTACATGGATATGGAAAGGTTCAGAGGGATATGGGCCACATGCAGGCAGGAGGGACAAATGGAGATGGGGCACCTTGGTCAGTGTGGGCCAGTTGGTCTGAAGGGCCTGTTTCAATGCTGTATGACTCCATGTAATAATACTTTTAATTCTATGTCACATGAAATTGCTATAAATTCTTACTTAATGCATCATAGGTTGGCAGAACATCAAATTCCACACTCTCTGAACTCTTTTTCGATTGCAATATGAAGCTCATAGATTTGGGTGGGTTATTGCTTGAACCTATCGTGATTTGAATATCATGAATCTCATATGCAAGGCTTCTGGAGCACTTTTCCAGCATTTTCCGAATTTCCTCCAGGATTTCCTGCCTGTTGGCTCTCTGGTCCTGGAAACTTTTGAAGCAACTGAGGAAGACGACAAGATCGGCATCCGAACTATTTCTTAAAGCTGTTCCTTTCCCCGACGATCCACCCTGACAACAACAAAAAGGAAAAAAAATATTCATAATTGTTTTAATATTTGCAAACTTACACATTCTGGGTAGATGATATAAAAAATGCCTTTCCTTTCAATCTTCATCATAATTCAGAATTAGAAACTTTGTTATCGACTTTGCTCATTTTCTAACCATCAATTCTCCCGACGTTGAAGCTTCCAGGGAGAAGGCAGGAGAATGGGGTTGAGAGGGAAAGATAGATCAGCCATGATTGAATGACAGAATACACCCGGTGGGCCGAATGGCCTAATTCTGCTCCTGAAACTTATGAACCTACGACTCTTTCGCAAGTATAGGGATCAGAGTTACTCCAGCACTTTGTGTCTTTTTGTTTATAAACCAGCATCTGCAGTTCCTCGCGCCTACAAAGTACCACCAGAGCAGTCTCCACCAAATCCTCTACATGTTTGCAAGGATGTGCCATCCCATGTCAATAAAACGCCCCCATTCATAAACTAAAGACATTATTTTAAATAATTAATTGTGGTCAGCAGCGGTTACAATCTAAGCGACTCACCTTCACGGCTCTGATGACACTAATGTTGGGTTGATTCATGAAACATTGGTTCTTTAAAAACTCGCAGATTCTGTTCACGGCATCCTTCATGCCGTCATTGAACCCGCTGGGCTCCAAGTATATTTTAATGAAATCGTCCAGCTTCCTCACATCTGTGTGGTACAGGTCTCCGCCGTTTTCCATCGTTGATTTTCGCAGGCAGCGGCTTCAGGCTTCAACTCGGGCGCCGTGGATTCTGAAGTCTCTGATGCTCCAAATACACCGACCTCCTTATATTGCGGTCGCTGGCCCCTCCTTCAAATATTCAAAAATATATGCGAAGATAAACATCTCAGTGCAACACAATATTAGACACGTCCTGATCTGGGCACTAATCTTCAACCAGTGGTCAAACTACAGCCCCACCCCCTCTATGATCCGTTTCAGTGGAAATTATCAGGCTTGCGGTTTCATGCGCCAGTTTCTGTGAATTTCGAGTTCTCCCTCCTCCCGTCCATAAGGGTACTGACCCTAAAAAAATAACACAAAGTACTGGAATAACTCGAAGGCTAAGTGAGGTGACAAGTATAGCTGGGACATGTTGGCTGGTGTGGGCAAGTTGGGCTGAAGGGCCTGTTTCCATGCTGTATCAGTCTATGACTCTAAGGTAGAATCTCTGGAGATCATGAAGGTGATGTTTCGGGTCGGGATCTTTGTTCAGACTTGGTCTCCAGGTTCCCCTTCTGTATCTTTCGTTCCCCCCTCCCCTGACTCTGGTCTGCAGAAGGGTCTTGATCAAAAACGTCACCTATTCCTTTTCTCCAGAGATGCTGCCTGACCAGCTGAGTTACTCCAGCATTTTGTGTCTATATCCAGGTATCTGAACAGTGTGCTGGGGGAACTCAGCGGGTCAGGCATCATCTGTTGAGGGAATAGGACAGGCGATCACTTGACCCTAAACATTGTCCTTCCATTCCCTCCACAGTAGAGGTCAGCCCTCCAGACTATGGTGTCGTTAAGTGAGTGGGGGGGCCGTGTGTTCAGAGGGGGCGAGATTGGAGTTGGTGAGGAGGGGTAGAGAAGCTGAGCCGAAACGTCACCTATCCATGTTCTCCGGAGATGCTGCCTGACCCACTGAGTAACTCTAGCACTTTGTGTCCCTCTGTGTAAACCAGCATCTGCAGTTCCTTGTTTCTACATAAAACTAATTGCTCCGTTTCTTTTCTTACAAAACCACATGCCCCAGTTACCACTTGGTAAGGTTGGCGTCCCTTTGCAGCAGGACTCCTCTGGCATGCTGTAGAAACAAGGAACTGCAGGTGCTGCTTTATCCCAAAGGTAGACACAAAGTGCTGGAGTAACTCAGCTGACCAGGCAGCATCCCTGGAGAGAAGGAAGGGGTGACGTTTCAGGTCGGGACCCTACCGGCCCCACCTGCCCTTTTTCACCAGAGATGCTGCTTGACCTGCTGACTTACTCCAGCACTTTGTGTTTCGTTGTCCCAAACATCCAGCCCACTCTCTCTCTTCCCGTCGATCAACCTGTATGCCTGTCTTCATAGCTCACTGTTTCTTCCACCAAGCAATAAGTGATACGGAAGATAGACACAAAAAGCTGGAGTAACAGCTGGTCAGGCAGCATCTCCGGAGAAAAGGAATGGGTGAAGTTCTCTGGTCGAGACCCTTCTTCAGACAGTCTTTTCACCAGATGCTGCCTGACCCACTGAGTTGCTCCAGCATTTTGTGTCTGTGGAGCAATTAGTTTTATCTTCGGTGTAAACGTCCTTCCTGCCCCTCCCCCCAGAGAATGGTTCCAGGTTGACTCTGAAACAGGAATCCCCCGTGTTCTGTTTGATATTAACGGTGAAAATAAACATTAAACAAAAAACTCCCTTTCAAAGCCCAGGGAGCAACCTCGCCCAGAGTGTGGAGCCCCCTCTCTGTAGACAGTCAGACAACACAATTCAGACAAGGGGAAAAAAACAGTCCTTTCATTGTTTATCAAGAACCAGGGGATAGAGGTTGAAGATGAGAGGGGTAAGGTTTAATAGGAACCTGAGGGGGCAATGTTTTCACACAGAGGGTGGTGGGTATATGGAACAAGCTGCCGGAGGAGGTACAGCAGTTGAGGCAGATACTATCGCATAGTTTAAGAAACATTTGGACAGGTACACGTACACGCTCTATGAGTCTATGTCTACTTTCTCCAGTAACTGTGGCTTCACCCCAGCTGTTGTAGATGGATCCCTCTGTCTGAAGAGAGGTCTCAACCCAAAACTTCACCCATCCTTTTTCACCAGATATGCTGCCTGGTCCACTGAGTTACTCCAGCACTTTGTATCTATCTTCGGTAGAAAACAGCATCTGCAGTTCCTTCCTACAGAGCATGAACATCAAATGATCTAATATTCAATAATCCCATCTTTTTACAGTGCCCCCTTCTCCCAATGTGCACCTATTTATCCAATGATAAATGAAGAAATTCCTCCTCATCAAATTTCTGAAGATACATCCTTTTATACTGAGGCTATGGCTCAGAATGTTTGTCTATGAACTGATCTGACAGTCCTCTGACTGTCTCTCAACATCTGTCAATTTAGTTACAGTTGCTCAGGATGAACCCTGAGATGGACCATTGCAACCTGGATTTCCATCTCTCCCTAGTTTCATCCTGGAAAAAAGGTTTTGCCTGTCTACCCTCTCTGTGCCTCAAATAATGTTATAGTTTTGACTTCCAGCTGTGCACTGTGATGGTTCTACAAACCCCTCAGTACAAGAGCAATCTTGAATAGTGCTTAAATGTTGATCTAGTCGTTCACACCCACACCATTGGAATAATGAGACCAGAAGGGTCTCGACCTGAAACATCTCCTATCCATGTTCTCCAGAGATCCTGACCTGCTGGGTTACTCTAGTGCTTTGAATCCTTATGGGAATAAATACATAGTTGGGCCCACAACACCAATTTTGCAGGACAGAAGCTGTTCTTGGAAGGAAAGGGGAGAAAGTTATCGTTTTCCACTCCAGTCTGTCTGCTTCAATGTGAGGGAGCTAATTCAAGAGATTTGGGGATTCCAGATCCCTTGACCTCTCATGGTCTTTAAGTAGCTGTTCAAATCAGAGACACCCTGGCCGTGCTTGTGTGAATGTGCGATGGATGGTTTTACTGCGATGTGGAAAAGTTGTAAAAATAACTGTGTCGGCTCTTAGACTAAATTGACTCATTTTCAGATAGCGACAAAAGGTAAAATAGCATTTACCTCGTTACGAAATAAATACAAGCAAGTCACAGAGGTTACAACCTCGCTTATGGGCTTTGGTTTAGTTTTAGCAATGGTGTTCAAACAGGCCCTTTGGCCCATTGCATCCGTGCCGACCAACGATCACCCGTACATTAGCTCTATGTTATCCCACTTTCACATCCTACACACTAAAGGGCCATTTACAGAAGCCAATGTACCTGGGAGCAATGTTCAGAATGCAGACGTGGGGACCGTACACAGGGATTGTTGGTTGATTATCAGTTCAATACATGTGATCTCAGTGGTTTCACTGTTGTCAACTTCTCTTGCTTCTTGTTCCACCAACATGATGAGCTGAATCAACTCCCATCATGTATGAATCCCCCTTGCATATTAACTGCAGTGGAAGTGCAGAACTTAACGGACAAGTATTCGGCATAACTCATAACTGATAAAGGACACAAGTTAATATAAGAACTCTGATTGAAGAAATTAACCAGGTAATCTTTCAAACATTGTTACAGCTTTTATTTATCCATGCTGAATTACACAAAGATTGGCATTTAATTGAATTCAGATTCAGATTCAACTTTAATTGTCATTGTCAGTGTACAGTACAGAGACAACGAACTGCAGAATTAAAGTAGAGCTACTTTCCTGGCAGCTAGACTAGGCTACCGTCTTCTATAATAGAAAGTCAATGTAAAAATATGAAGTATAAAGAGTCTGAAGAAGGGTCCCGTCCCAAAACGTCACCTATCCATGTTCCTCAGAGATGCTGCCCGTCCTGCTCAGTTACACCAGCATTTGATGTCTTTCTTTGGTCAACGGGCATCTGCAGTTCCTTGTTGCTGCCACCTTCTATACTGTACTCATGAGGATTTCCAGAAAAATAATTTAGTCCAATCAAGTGAATCCCTTTATGATCCTTAGAGCTCCATGTCCCTCCATATCTATGAGCTTATCTAAAAACCCTCTTAAACACTATATCCTCCACCACCATCCCCTGCAGCGTGTTCCAGGCACCCACCATCCTCTGTGTGAAAAAAGGTGCACATTTCCTTTTTAACTTTCCCCCTCAACTTAAAGCTACGGTTAAGAGATACAACACGGAAACAGGCCCTTTGGCCCATCGAGTCTGTGCCGAACACCTATCCTCGTGCAGTAGCACTATCCTACATACCATCTTTTACCAAAGCCAAACAACTTACAAACCTATACATCTTTGGAGTGTGGGAGGAAACCGGAGCACCCGGAGAAGGCACGTGCGGTACAAACTCCGTACAGGCAGCACCCGTGGTCAGAATCGAACCCGGGACTCTGGTGCTGTAGGACAGCAACTCTACCGCTGCGCCACCGTGCCATCTGTTTACAAAAATGAATCTGTGTCTCAGTACATTCGGTGACATTAAAGTGGCATTGATTACCAACCCCCTTCACTTTCACCCTTTCAGATGTGCACCCCTTTTACCAAGTCTCCCCTTAATCCTCTCTGCTTCAGGGAGAATGCCTCTTGGTTCACCACTCCCATATAAGATTCCCAGTCAGAAATAGTGATAATCAACTTGACACCAAAAATCAGCAGTTAAATATGTTGGATAATTCTGTGAAATACGATTAGGAATTACATTTCAGATAAATATGTTTACAGTGATTTGCGGCGATTGCCATTTCGACATCTCTCTCCAATGCTCCAGTATTGATTCCTTGCGCAAATCTTTTTGTTAGAGCAAGGTGCACCAACTGGGGTCTTGTGTGCGTGTATCCTGCAGCATGTTGTCATTCCATTCCAGGTGACTATTGGATTTTCCAGATTGTTTCGCACATTCTCGTTGAATTTGTTTAATGGGGTAGAAAGGATTGACATCCAAAGGAATTGGCAAGCAATCCACTGGATAGCTTCACAGGCTGTAAAAACACAAACATAAACAAGGATTGTTACCCTCTGCTCTGCTATAATCTTGCTGTACAGATAGAGCTGCTGCTTCACAGCGCCAGAGACCCGGCTTTGATCTT
Organism: Amblyraja radiata; assembly: GCF_010909765.2. Classification (NCBI taxonomy): domain Eukaryota; kingdom Metazoa; phylum Chordata; class Chondrichthyes; order Rajiformes; family Rajidae; genus Amblyraja; species Amblyraja radiata. The sequence goes on along the minus strand of NC_045980.1, from coordinate 30,195,127 downwards.
GACCATGAATGCTCTATGTGTGGAGTTTGCACGTTCTCCCTGTGACCGTGTGGGTTTCCACCATGTGCTCCGGTTCCCTCCCATGTCCCAAAGATGTGCGGGTTTGTTGGTTAATTGGCTTCTGTAAATAGTCACTAGTGTGTAAGGAGTGGATGCGAACGTGGGTTAGAACATGGAACTGAAGTGATCGATGGTCGGCGTGGACTCGATGGGCTGAATGACCTGTTTCCATTCTGTATCTCTGAAAACTGAAACTCAAAATACCAATTAGTCTACGTTAGTGTACAAAATCATGAGAGAAATCTAACTTCATGGTGTCTCCCAAGGACCTTTCCCACCCCAGTCATTCCCTCTTCTCCCCAATCCCATCGGGCAGAAGATACAAAAAATTGAAAGCATGTACCACCAGACTCAGAACCAGCTTCTTCCCCTCTGTTATCAGAATTCTGAACATTCATAGAGTCAATCAAACGTACAATAGGCAGAGCAAAGAGAAAAATATTGAACTGCAGAATTCTGTAGCATTGCACCTCCAGAGATAAAGTTCAATGACGACAATAAGGCCCTTCGGCCTAACTTGCCCACATCAGCCAAAAGTTCCCATTTACACAAGTCCCACCTACCTGCATTTGGCCCATATCCCTCTAAACCTGTCCTATCCATGTACCTGTCTAAATGTTTCTTAAAGATAGGTAAATGCTTCTTAAACGTTCCTCCCATAAGCTAGGGTGCAGTCATAATCTTCCAACCCACCTCATTGCAGGCATTGAACTTTGTCTCTGGAAGTGCAATGCAAACAAAAGCTTTTCACCATTATCTCGATACATGTGGCAATACTAAACCGATACCAATGCCATTGCATGTTCCCTGTGATATTTTACCTTAACATTCCAGGAGTTGACATTTTGCACACAGTTCTGCTGTAAACATCTCTTGGCCTCTTCTGCCACTAGATCCCATCTCGCTGCTGCAGCAACGTTACCTGTTGGATCTGCGGGGTCAAGGATCATTGGCCTAAGGGTTCAAACACATAAGAATCAGCAGCCAAACACAGTTTTACTAGCTCGTTCTGTACACCACAGAATCCTTTGGGAATTATCCCTTGAGCAAATCTTTTTTTTATTTTTTTAAAATTTATTAGAAGTAGTGTACATTACAATAATATAAGCCAAAAATAACATAATACATTTCCTGTACCACTTCACATTTTAAACTTTAAAAAGAAGAAAAGTAAAGAGAGTTAAATAGGATAGTGTGTGAAACAGTGATCAAAAGAGACCCTTAGAAACGAAAAATTCAAAAAAGAGTTAAGAAGCAGGCCCTAGAAAAAGTAAAAGAGAAAAAGAAAAAGAAGATATATTAAAAGTAAAAAAAAGAGATTGAGCAAACCTTTAAGGCTGCTTATCCTTTCATCGATTCCTTGTTGCCTCCTGACCTTCTGTACCCTAGTAGACTAAATGCTGAGGACATCTGGTGGTGCAGCGGTAGAGTTGCTGCTTTACAGCGCCAGATACACAGGTTTGATCCCGACTACGGGTACCGTGTGTACAGAGTTTGTACGATCTCCCCTTGACCTGCATGAGTTTTCACCGGGTGCTCTAGTTCCTATCTTTGGTATAAACCAGCCTCTGCAGTTCCAGAACAAGGGGTCACAGTTTAAGGATAAAGGGGAAATCTTTTAGGATCGAGATGAGGAAAACCTTTTTCACACAGAGAGTGGTGAATCTGTGGAATTCTCGCCCGCAGAAGGTAGTTGAGGCCAGTTCATTGGCTATATTTAAGAGGGAGTTAGATGTGGCCCTTGTGGCTAAAGGGATCAGGGGGTATGGAGAGAAGGCAGGTACAGGATACTGAGTTGGATGATCAGCCATGATCATATTGAATGGCGATGCAGGCTCGAAGGGCCGAATGGCCTACTCCTGCACCTATTTTCTATGTTTCCTTCCCATTTCAAATAACCTTTCACTGTGCTGTGTTTAAGAAGGAACTGCAGATGCTGGAAAATCGAAGGTAGACAAAAGTGCTGGAGAAACTCAGCCGGTGCAGCAGCATCTATGGAGCGAAGGAAATATGCAACGTTTCGGGCCGAAACCCTCTTGCTGTGTTGATTCTAGAATTCCAGAAAGGGCAATTATGGTTTGAACATCACTTACTTAGGTTCTTTAAGTTTGTTTTTCAGAAATCTGCCAATGCTGTCAGAGTCAAAGTTGTAGTTTGTGGTCCAAAATATCCAAAGGTCTTTGTACTGGACAATCAGTTCCAGAACGGTGCGAAATCCTTCCGCGGTGTTGAAATTTACACCCTTCTCAGCGCTCTCCCATGCATAGATGATCAGCAGCTCGAGAGCATACTTCGGTGGTAAATACTCTCCGGGTCTCAGTTGGCCTTTGCAGGGGCGACGGACTTTCTGTTAGATAAAAAATAAATCAACATTTGATCCTTCCGCCCTTGGACTGTCTCTTTCTTGTTTGAATAACTTCAGGGCCGGATAGCTCAGTCGGTAGAGCACCAGACTTTTAATCTGAGGGTCCAGGGTTCGAGTCCCTGTTCAAGCGGTTACTTTACAGACAGCAATGTGGTGCAGCGGTAGAGTTGCTGCCTTACAACGCCAGATGCTGTCTGTACGGAGTTTGCACATTCTCCCTGTGGTAGCGTGTTTTCTCCGGGTGCTCTGGTTTACTCCCACAGATTAACTGTAAATTGTCCCTAGTGTTTAGGTTAGAACTAGTGTACGGGTGATCACTGGTCAGCGCAGACTTGGTGGGCCGAAGGGCCTGTGTCCAGGCTGCATCTCTAAACTAAACCAGTTAAAATGAAGGAACGTACCGCCATACATTAAAGAACATTATCGGCAAATTAAAGAACTATTCACTCAGGTGGAAAATTCAACTTTAACATAGTTAACAAAAATATTAACAAAGGGATGAGATTAATTATTAAGGTCTTGGGTGCATTGTTCAGTTCAGTTTAGTTTAGAGATACAGCTTGGATACTGGTTAGTTCCAGGACCAAGGGCGTTAGGGGAACAGGTGAGTGGTGGAATATTGCGTTGGAACGGGTTGCGTTAGGGGACCAGGCCTCCCGTGTGACAGGGACCCAACGGGTCCCAGTTGGTCCAGTTGGTGTTAAATTTAAACCAAAGGTACATGGAGTTGCAAGGAGAATCCTTCCATACAAAGATTTGTTACATTCTGGAAACACTGGTTGTAGGGGTGGCTGGAACAGAATGAGTCCGTTTCTTCAAAAGGAAGTCACAAAGCACTGCAAATGCTAATTTACATTGAAAAAACCCATAGTGCTGGAGTAACTCAGCTGGTCAGGCAGCATCTCCGGAGGACACGGATAGACGACGTTTCACATTCGGGCTCTTTTTCAGTCTGGTTAGAGTAGGGGGAGAAAGCTGGAAAAGAGGAGGGGGCAGGACAAAGTCTGGCAAGTGATGGGTGGATACTAGTTGGGGGGGGGGGTTAATTGACAGATGGATGGACAAAGGCTAGAAATGAAAAGGGTGTAGGATAAGGAGAGAAGAGGAGTGAAACGAGAAGCCGGAGAGAGGGATGGTTGGAAGGGGATAGGGGGAGGGGAACAGGGGGATGGGATAGTGAAACAATCAGGTGAATGCATAGTGGGGCTGGATGGCGACTTGAGAGAGAATCATTTACAGGGCTATAGGGAACAGCAGGGGTATAGGACTAACAAGATTCATTTATTGGTACCTGACATGGACAAATGTACCACAACAATGTGATTTGATCTGCACTTGCACTTCCACAAAGCAATTCAACTTATATAGCAGTAAACACCTCATCATAGAACAATTTCAGAAGCAGTCTCCAAATATACCTCAGTATACCAATACTTCACAAGTCGGATAAGGCCTTTCAGTTTAGTGGGTCGTGTCTTTATAAAGTCCCTCTGGAGTTCGGTGAAGCATGTTGAGAATTCTCCCCCACGTTCTCCGGTAGCAATGAGACCTTCATAGACCTGATTCTTCACGCCAGTCGATGTCAGTGGACCTTCAGGACAAAAAAGTGACCTTTTATTGCTTAGATACTGACAATTGATGTAATATTAAACTTAATACGTTGTTTGTCATTGAAGAAACGATATATAAACATTAGGAAACCTTGGGAGCATCCATCTATGGTATTTCATAGAAACATAGAAAATGGGTGTAGGGGTAGGCCATTCGGCCCTTCGAGCCTGCACCGCCATTCAATATGATCATGGCCTTATTCTTAAACTGTGGCCCCTGGTTCTGGACTCCCCCAACATTGGGAACATGTTTCCTGCCTCTAGCGTGTCCAAACCCTTAACAATCTTATATGTTTCAATGAGATACCCTCTCATCCTTCTAAACTCCAGAGTGTACAAGCCCAGCTGCTCCATTCTCTCAGCATATGACAGTCCCGCCATCCCAGGAATTAACCAGCAAATTAAGGAACCAAAACTGCACACAATACTCCAGGTGTGGTCTCACTAGGGCCCTGTACAACTGCAGAAGGACATCTTTGCTCATATATTCGATATTTCTATGCATGTATTATAATGTTGTCTACACTGTAAAGAAACTATTTGGGACTTTCTTGCAAACTCAAGATAGAAATCACTATAAATGAAAGTTGTCCTTTTATGTAATCAAAAGAATATCATATTTTGCATTGAACCGCTTATTTTCAATGTGTTCAAAGCCTCATACCTAAGGCATCAAATGCAGGGAGAACATCGACCTCAACAAAATCAGACGATTCTGTGGATTTAAACAGGAGGTTCAGCGAGCGAGGAGAAGACAAAGCAGGAATTATTCTGGGCTGTGACATTTTGATCTGATGTCCAATGTTTTTCTCATATTTCAACAACAGTTCACAAATGTTGCTCAAAATGTCGGCCCGGTTTTTCTTTTGGTCTTCAAAACACTTGAAGTAGTTGAGAAAGACAACCATATCCGCATCAGAGCCATTTTTTACAGCTGTTCCTTTTCCAAGGGAGCCACCCTACAAGATGAGGCAAAACAACAATACAACCTTTTCAATAAATGATTTTTAGTTTTCGTTTCGTTTAGAGATATAGCACGTATCTCTTTGCAGTGCGGGAGGAAACCGGAGCACCCGGAGAAAACCCACGCGATCACGGGGAGAAGGTACAAACTCCGTGCAGCCAACAACCAACGTCAGGATCGAACCTGGGTCTCTGGCAACCGGGGCACGTGGGAAATCCATGCAGTCACAGTGTGAACGTGCAAACTCCACACACAGACAGCACCCGAGGTCAGGATCAAACTCGGGTCTCAGTGGCTGCGATGCGACACAGCAGCTCTACCAGCCGCGCCAACTGTGAAATGATCACAATTCTCTCTCATACCTCCTCACCTCCACCACACAACCGGGAGAAAGACACTTTTTAAGCAGTTCTGGTCTTTGGTTAAGATTGTAGAACTCACACACGCACCAGTGATCCTGGGACCCTCTTTGTTTACCATAATCTACGGCATCGGCTGTTCCAGGTGTGGACTCCGATACATCGGCAAGACCAAGCGCGGGCTCGGCGATCGTTTTGCTGAACACCCCCGCTCAGTCCGCCTAAACCCACCTGATCATCTGTAAACACTTTAACTCCCCCTCCCATTCACACACTGACCTTTCTGTCCTGGGCCTCCCCCATTGTCTGTGAGGCCCAGCACAAATTGGAGGAACAGCACTTGATATTTCTCTAGGGCAACTTACACCCCAACGATATGAATATTGTCTTCTCTAAGTTCATTGCTTTCCTTCTCTCTCCATCCCTCCCCCTTCCCAGTTCTCCAACCAGTATGACTGTCCCCTGATTACATTTTATCTCTGTTTACTTTGTTGTCACCATCTCCTAGCTAACAATGTTCTATTCTACATTTTCCTTCAGCTGCACCTCTTTTGATGTCTCATTTTCACCCTTACCCTTACCACCTTAGCCTTCCTTATTTCTGTCTCCCTGTCCCCTGAATCTCAGTCTGAAGAAGGGTCTCGACCCGAAACGTCACGCATTCCTTCTCTCCAGAGATGCTGAGTTACTCCAGCACTTCGTGCCTATTTTCTGTACCATTGCCTATTTCCATTCAGTGTACAATTGTGCCACCTCACCTTCACGGTTTTACTGATTTTATAGGGACATTGTCCCTTTAAGAAGGTACAAATCTTGTCAATGGTCTCAGCCACTTGGCTCAAAAATCTTTCATCAGGTTGGAGATGTAAGTAAATAAATGTGTCCAGATTGCAGGCTTGTGTTTGATACAAATCCATAATTCTTTTCTGTAATAAAGGAAAAGATAGAATTCAGCGAAGTTACCTTCGATAGGAGCTCTGAAGAGAATCACAAAATCCTTAATGTGTGAAATGAGATCATTCAGTTTACAGAGTCAATACCGTGCTGGAAGAGCTCAACAGGTCAGGCAGCATCTGCGGGAAGAATGGATTGCCGATGTTTCCAGTCACAGAGTGATACAGCGTGGAAACTGGCCATTCGGCCCAGCTTGCCCACACCGACCAACATGCCCATCTACACTAGTGCCACCTGCCTGCGTTTGGCCCATATCCCTCTAAACCTGTTCTATCCATGAACTTGTCTACATGTTTCTTAAACGTAGTGACAGTACCTGCCTCAACTACCTCCTCCTGCAACTCGCTCCAAACACCCAAAGTTACCCCTTAGATTCCTATTAAATCTTTCGTATGGCGGTGGTGGGCGCTGGACAAGGGACTAAAGCAAGAACCAGAGGCCACAGCCTCCGAATAAAGGGGAAAAGATTCATAAGGAATCTGAGGGGTAGCTTTTTAACACAGGTGGGTGTATGGAACGAGCTGCCACATGATGTAGTTGAGGCAGTGACTATCATAGCGTTTAAGAAACAGACAGGTACATGGATAGGACAGGTTTAGATGGACATAGGCCAGACACGGGCAGGTGGCACTAGTGTAGATGGGACATGTTGGCCGGTGTGGGCAAGTTGTGCCGAAGGGCCAGTTTCTACGCTGTATCACTCTGTGACTATGAACCGTGATAAGTTCGCTATTAATAACCGCGGTGTTAGTACAAATAAACAATAATGACTTTGAGCGGCTGCGGTTGTTTTGGCGGCTTGGTCCGGAGCAGCGGCGGGACATTGAGCGCTCGGTGCCGGGGTCGGCAGCGACTCTCTGCCGCTCTGCCGATGCTCTCTCCGGGCTTCTCTCGCCTCGTCTCGTCCTTCTCTCGGTCTGAGGACGGACCCGGAGAGGCGGCACCTCGGTGCAGATTCAGGCAACGCCAATGAACTAAATATATGAACTTAAATATATATCTATATAATGCCACGAACTAAAGACAACTCACCTTCACTGTGCACAGGCTTTGTTTCCTGGTGGAAATGAGCCCAACAGGGAAGCTTGTTTTTAATCGCCGTTGGTTTCTATTCACTTGTGTTCTGCCTGAGTTTCGATTCAGGAGTGTGACATCTGTCAGAAGTAACAGCCCAGCTGCGGCTGACTCATGATGACAAACGTGGAAGGGCAGAGAATGGCTTTGATGCCAGCAAAACTAAAACAAGCTACTGGAAGAGATCAGTGGGTCAAGCAGCATCCGTGGAGGCAATGTTATGGTTTAGTTTAGTGTTGTGATACAGAGCGGAAACAGGCCCTTGGGCCCACCGAGTCCGTACCGACCAGCGGTCACCCCACACACTAGCCCTCTCCTACACACTCTAGGGACAATTTACAATTATACGTCTTTGGAGTGAGGGAGGAAACCTGAGCACCCAGAGAAAGGCCACGCGGTCACGGGGAGAAGGTCAAATATGAATGAATGAAGGATACTATTATCACATGTGGCATGTCCCAGTCCCACTGAGATTCATCATTTTGCCTGCACAAGTATGCAAAGAGTCGCCACACTGTTCAGCTTAGTTTAGTTTTGTGATACAGCACGGAAACAGGCCCTTCGGCCCACCGAGTCTGCACCGACCAGCGATCCCCACACACTTACACTCTCCTACACACACTAGGGACAATTTACAATTATACCAAGCAAATTAACCTACAAAAACCTGTACGTCTTTGGAGCGTGGGAGGAAAGCGGAACATTCATTTTGAGGGGACTAGAATATAAAAGCAAGGATGTAATGCTAAGGCTTTATAAGGTGCTGGTCAGATGACATTTGGAATATTGTGAGCAGTTTTGGGCTTCATATCTGAGGAAGGAAGTGCTGGCATTGGAGAGGGTCCAGAGGAGGTTGATTGGGTTGATGTTTGAGGATTATTTGACGGTACTGGGCCTTTACTCGCTGGAGTTTAGAAGGATGTAGTGAGATCTCATTGACATCTACTGACTAATGAAAGGCCTAGATAGAGTGGATGTGGAGAGGATGTTTCTAGACTTAAGACTTTAGAGATACAGCATAGAAACAGGCCCTTTGACTCATTGAGTCCACTGATACACCTCACGCTGCCTCGGCAAGGCCACCAGCATAATCAAGGACGAGTCACAGCCCAGCCACTCCCTGAAACTGTCCCTGAAAACGCACACCACCAGGTTCAGGGACAGTTTCATCCCAGCTGTGATTAAGCAACTGAACAAGTTGAGAGCGGTCCAGAGCTTCCATCTACCTCATTGGAGACCTACGGACTATCTTTAATTGGACTTGCCTGGACTTTATCTTGCACTAAACATTATTCCCTTTTTCCTATACCTGTACACTGTGGATGGCTCGTTTGCAATCATGTATTGTCTTTCCGCTGACTGGTCAGCTAGTAACAAAAGCTTTTCACTGTACCTTGGTACACATGACAATAAACTCAATGAAACTAAACAAAGATTCAGTGTGTTCAACATTCCAGACACATTATACATCTTCTAATCTGCCTCCGCTGGAATCTTCCAGTGAATGGCTAACCGGCTTTAATTATTTATGTTTTGGTGCAGGCATTTGGTGTTTTGTTTAGAGATACAGCGCGTAAACAGGCCCTTCGGCCCACCAAGTCCGTGCTGACCCACGATCCACACACATTAATGTTATCCTACACACATTACGGACGATTTACAATTATACCAAGACAATTAACATACAAACCTGTACGCCTTTAGAGTGTGGGAGGAAACCGGAGATCCCGGGAGAAAACCCACGCAGGTCACGGGGAGAACGTGCAAACTCCCCACAGACAAGCACACGCAGTCAGGATTAAACCTCAGTCTCTGGCACTGTGAGTAGGTATGTTACAATACTTACCTTCAGCGGAGCTGCAATTTTTGAGAAAGTTATGGCCATTTGACTGTCCTCGATCACAGCTTTTGTGTTAAGTCAATGGAAAAGCAATAGGGAACAAGATGCTAATTTCCGAGTATGAAAATGGCCATAACTTTTTTAATACTGAAGACATGAAAGTGAATTAGGTGACAAATTAAACTTCTTTTTATGCTTTATCTGATGGGATAAATTACAGACGTGATTTTTAAAATCTCAAAATGTTGTAACATTGCTTCTGTAAGGCTCTACCCGCTGCACCTCTTTTGGTTTAAAGATACAGCATGTAAATAGGCCGTTGTCAGGCAAATTAAACTTGACACTACTCGTAATTTACTTCCCTTTATTTAAGCTTTAAGCAACTTATTTCTTGAATACATAAACTCAGCAACGTCTGGCAAACACGGCTGATTCCGCAGGCCTTTCCCGTCCGAAACACTTCGCACATGCGCACACGCGCCCACTTCGTAGGCCCTTCGGCCCATCGAGTCCACGCCAACCATCGATCATCCGTTCACACTAGATCTATGTTATCCCACTTTCTCATCCACTCCTTCCACGGCCTGGTGCTGGTCTGTGGGGTCAGGGTCGAGGGGTGGGTACGAGGAGGTGTCGAGAGTTGGCGCCTGGCCTCGACACAGTAGAGGTCAACCCACCAGACTACAACGGCACCTCCCTTGTCGGCGGGTTTAATGCCAGTGTCGCTAAGTGAGTGGGGGGGCCGTGTGTTCAGAGGGGGCGAGATTGGAGTGGGTAAGGAGGGGTAGAGAAGCTGAGCCGAAACGTCACCTATCCATGTTCTCCAGAGATGCTGCCTGACCCACTGAGTAACTCTAGCACTTTGTGTCCCTCTGTGTAAACCAGCATCTGCAGTTCCTTGTTTCTACATAAAACTAATTGCCCCGCTTCTTTTCTTACAAAACCACATGCCCCAGTTACCACTTGGTAAGGTTGGCGTCCCTTTGCAGCAGGACTCCTCTGGCATGCTGTAGAAACAAGGAACTGCAGGTGCTGCTTTATCCCAAAGGTAGACACAAAGTGCTGGAGTAACTCAGCTGACCAGGCAGCATCCCTGGAGAGAAGGAAGGGGTGACGTTTCAGGTCGGGACCCCACCTGCCCTTTTTCACCAGAGATGCTGCTTGACCTGCTGAGTTACTCCAGCACTTTGTGTTTCGTTGTCCCAAACATCCAGCCCACTCTCTCTCTTCCCGTCGATCAACCTGTATGTCTGTCTTTACAGCTCACTGTTTCTTCCACCAAGCAATAAGTGATACGGAAGATAGACACAAAAAGCTGGAGTAACAGCGGGTCAGGCAGCATCTCCGGAGAGAAGGAATGGGTGACGTTCTCTGGTCGAGACCCTTCTTCAGACAGTCTTTTCACCAGATGTTGCCTGACCCACTGAGTTGCTCCAGCATTTTGTGTCTGTGGAGCAATTAGTTTTATCTTCGGTGTAAACTTCCTTCCTGCCCCTCCCCCCAGAGAATGGTTCCAGGTTGACTCTGAAACAGGAATCCCCCGTGTTCTGTTTGATATTAACGGTGAAAATAAACATTAAACAAAAAACTGCACAAGGAACTGCAGGTGCTGTCTATTTACAGAAACAGACACGAAAGGTAAAAAACTGGAAGACCGGTGGGGACAGGACAAAGAAATAGTCATCAAGTTAAAGCGTTTGTCAGTCTGAAGAAGGGTCTGACCCAAAACGTCACCCATTCTCTCCATAGATGCTGCCTGTCCCGCTGAGTTACTCCAGCATTTTGTATCTGCCATCAAGTCTACCCCACCATTCAATCATGGCTGATCTATCTTTCCCTCTCAGCCCCATGTTCCTGCCTTCACCGCATAACCCCTGACAACCCAAACTACTCAAGAATCTGACAATCTCCACCTTAAAAAAATCCCCATTGACTTGGCCTCCACAGCCGTCTTTGGCAATGAATTCCAGATTCCCCACCTCCTGACTAAAGAAATTCCTCCTCATCAAATTTCTAAAGATACATCCTTTTACACTGAGGCTATGGCTCAGAATGTTTGTGTATGAATAGTCCACTGATCTGACAGTCCTCTGACTGTCTCTCAACCTCTGACAATTTAGTTACACTTGCCCAGGATGAACCCTGAGATGGACCATTGCATCCTGGATTTCCATCTCTCCCTAGTTTCATCCTGGAAAAAAGGGTTTGCCTGTCTACCCTCTCTGTGCCTCAAATAATGTTATAGTTTTGACTTCCAGCTGTGCACTGTGATGGTTCTACAAACCCCTCCGTACAAGACCAATCTTGAATAGTGCTTAAATGTTGATATAGTCGTTCACACCCACACCATGGGAATAATGAGACCAGAAGGGTCTCGACCTGAAACATCTCCAATCCATGTTCTCCAGAGATCCTGACCTGCTGGGTTACTCTAGTGCTTTGAGTCCTTATGGGAATAAATACATAGTTGGGCCCACAACACCAATTTTGCAGGACAGAAGCTGTTCTTGGGAGGAAAGGGGAGAAGGTAATCATTTTCCACTCCAGTCTGTCTGCTTCAATGTGAGGGAGCTAATTCAAGAGATTTGGGGATTCCAGATCCCTTGACCTCTCATGGTCTTTAAGTAGCTGTTCAAATCAGAGACACCCTGGCCGTGCTTGTGTGAATGTGCGATGGATGGTTTTACTGCGATGTGGAAAAGTTGTAAAAATAACTGTGTCGGCTTAGACTAAATTGACTCATTTTCAGATAGCGACAAAAGGTAAAATAGCATTTACCTCGTTACGAAATACATACAAGCAAGTCACAGCGGTTACAACCTCGCTTATGGGCTTTGGTTTAGTTTTAGCAATGGTGTTCAAACAGGCCCTTTGGCCCATTGCATCCGTGCCGACCAACGATCACCCGTACATTAGCTCTATGTTATCCCACTTTCACATCCTACACACTAAAGGGCCATTTACAGAAGCCAATGAACCTGGGAGAAATGTTCAGCATGCAGACGTGGGGACCGTACACAGGTATTGTTGGTTGATTATCAGTTCAATACATGTGATCTCAGTGGTTTCACTGTTGTCAACTTCTCTTGCTTCTTGTTCCACCAACATGATGAGCTGAATCAACTCCCATCATGTATGAATCCCCCTTCCATATTAACTGCGGTGGAAATGCAGAACTTAACGGATAAGTATTCGGCACCAAGTAACTCATAACAGATAAAGGACACAAGTTAATATAAGAACTCTGATTGAAGAAATTAACCAGGTAATCTTTCAAACATTGTTACAGCTTTTATTTATCCATGGTGAATTACACAAAGATTGGCATTTAATTGAATTCAGATTCAGATTCAACTTTAATTGTCATTGTCAGTGTACAGTACAGAGACAACGAAATGCAGAATTAAAGTAGAGCTACTTTCCTGGCAGCTAGACTAGGCTACCGTCTTCTAGGAAGTCTTGTATACCAGCTGCTATAAGGTTATATAATGCCCAAAAATAACTGCACTTTTTTTTCATTAATTGTATTTTAACTTGTATTTTAACTTGTTAAGTATGGAAGCTATTTGAGGAAATGTGTGGTGTTATGTCTGTCTTGAAGCTGTCGTGGCACTGTAATTTCCTGTAAAGGATTATTAAAGGTATAATCAATCAATCAAGTGAATTCCTTTATGATGCTTAGAGCACAAAACCACCGAAAAATCTGCATTAATTGTCAAATAGTTTGAAAACCAGTAGCTGTGGGCGTCCACACTGTCATTTGAACATTGTAAGTGTGTGTACAAGGTGAAGGTTGTAAATGGAGTTAAAAATGCCCAGGTTTAGAGCTGACTATTGAGCATGTTTGTTGAGGACTGAGGGGTGTGGGGAATGTGCACTGAGACTGCATGAATGAATGTATGAATGAATGAACGATACTTTATTGTTACATGTACCTATCTAGGGTAGGGTGCCTCAGTACAGTCAAATGCTTTGTTCTGCACACAACCTAGGCTGTACACGAGTGTCCCCACCTATCAGTTGCCGACTAAGTTACAAATCACCGAACAACCTTATCTGTTGCCCCTCATGTGGGATGAACATGCTGAATCACCCCAGTTCCATTTGCGGATATTGGTCACACAAGATCGCCTGGATGAACAGGTGGTGGGATTTTCATACTGTTTAACTATGATTCTCTGCATTTAAACATTGGAGTTCGCTGCCACCACGCAGTTGCAGGTTGACTTGGATGGTGGAATGTTGCTTAATGCCGTAATATTCCAGTGTACGTTCATCTTCAAGTGGCTTAGATTGAAAGGTCAAGTTGTACTGCCTTGGTTGGACGTGTGTCTGAGATTCAATTTCATTTTTTAAACTTGAAACCTTGTCGCTTGGTGAAACCTGAATTGTCAGATTTCGGTCATTGTATTTGACAAATATTTCCATTGTGTTTAGCATGAGTAGCTTGATCGTTGCATCAAAGAAGATCCTGGAACCCAACAAGGTTTTGCCATCGGCCAAAATGGTGCCATTGAATACCAGGCGTTGCTCGGAGACTGGAATTTTCCAATTTTGATCAATGTTGCTTTTGATCTCAGAGACCTTGAGATTAATGTTGGCCTTTAGTTGTAACGATTTACCACCCAGGCTGGTCACAGTGATTTTAAATGTCTTCACTGGCTGAGGAACACAAGCAAAAATGGCAATAAATAAAATGTAGTTCCTTTTCATTTTGGACAAGACACATAAGAGAGTGAGATTGTGGACACCCATTCTTTTGGGCATCATCGGGTGCACTTGGAACACAAGATTTATTCTTTTGAAGCGCAGGAGGATGAGGGGAGATCATGAGAGGAATAGATTGGGCAGATGCACAGAATAGGAGCCAACTTAAACGGCACCTTTCCGCCTGGATTAACCAGGGAGCGATGGTATGGACGTGGTCTCAATTCACCATTCATTAAAAGCCCAGACCATTGAATATGCCCCATTTACGCTAATCCCACCAGCCTGTGTTTGGCCCATATTCCTCTAAACCTTTCCGATCCATGCAATTTTCCAAATATCTTTTAAATGTTGTGATAGTACCTGCCTCAACTCCTCCTCTGGGAAAGTCCATAGACTGTGTCTACAATGGGGTGAAGGTGAACAGAGTGAACGACTGTTCACAAGCCTGATAACAGAGGGGGGGGTGGAAGATTGCAACCTTCACGTGGTCCGCCCTGTTTCGACGAATGCAATCGGCGTGCACAATCAAATAAGATCAAATAGAACAAGTTGTCCTACAACTTTAGGCTGTGCACGCCATATGGTAGAAGAAGAAGAAGGAGATAACAGAGGGGAAGAAGCTGCTCCTGAGTCTGGTGGTGCACGCTTTCAACCTTCTGTATCTTCTGCCTGAGGGGAGCGGGGAGAGGAAGGAATGACTGGGGTGGGACAAGTCTTTGATTACGTTGACTGCTTTTCCGAGGCAGGGTGAGTGTAGATGGAGTCAATGGTGGGAGGTGACGTCTATACAGTGTGGCAGTGGTGAAGTATAACAGTATCCCGTCATCCCCTCAGCAAAACACCATCATTCCTTTAAACCATTTTACCTGGACATCCCAAGCTGGGGTGTTCTTGACACAGGGCATGCTTAGACATTTCCTGGCTTCATCCTGCATCACATTCCAACTACCTGGTGAAGCCACGTTTCCAGTTGGATCGGCTGGGTCAAGAATGAATGGCCTGAAAAATAAAACCATTTAAATAACAACACTTAACTTTAAGCCGGTGTTTGCTGACAATATGCCAGTGAATGCCATGGCATTTATTATTATTGTGTATCAATCCTGCAATTACAAAGGATCATCTTGTGATTCTGTGCAGACATTTGTATTTCAATTAAGGACGGCACGGTGGTGCAGCTGGTAGAGCTGCTGCCTCACAGCGCCAGTGTCCCGGGTTCGATCCTGACCTCGGATGCCGTCTGCGTGGACTTTGCACGTTCTCCCTGTGACCGTGTGGGTTTCCTCCGGGTGCTCTGGTTTCCTCCCACATTCCAAGGTCGTGCAGGTTTGTCGGTTAATTGGCCTCTGCAAAATATTGCCCCAAATGTGCAGGGAGTGGAGGCGAAAGTGGGATAGCACAGAACTAGTGTGAAAAAGAGAGTTGATGGTCAATGTCGACTAGGTGGGCTGAAGGGCCTGTTTCCATGCTGTATCTCTGGACATTCAGTAATTATTTTTTCTTATGTGTCCAATGTGTTTCAAGAAGATATCTGAAGAATGTGATGCAATGTAATATTTGCTGCTGGACCAGGAAGCCGGAAGGGGAAGGTTAATTAAAAGTACAAGAGTAAGTGTAATTGGAATAGTCTACAGTGACTTACCCCTTGCCATGGAGCTTCCTGATTAAAAAGTCGGCCACGGTTGGATTGTTGACATCATAGAACTTTGTCCAGTAGATGCAGACTTCCTGATAGCGGAAGATCAGGTCCAGGACTGTACGGAACCCTTGGGCAGTATCAAACCTCTCCTGATGATTACCTTGTTCCCAGGCATAGACTGTCAATAGCTCCACCGCATATTTTGCAGGGAGCCGTGCTCCACCACTCAACTCCGATTTCCGTGGCTTGACATGCTGGAGAAAATTAGTGACAAATCTAAATAAGCAAAGATGATGGATCACAGAATATGGAACTGCACAGCACTGGAATGTCTGTGCTATAATTATAAAACCAATTCTTATCTGCCTGCACATCACCCTATCCCTCCATTCTCTGCCTATCCATAATCCCTAATCCAACAGTCTCTTCAATGCCACTATGGTTCATGAGTTTGAGAATCATAGCCTTACAGTGTGGAAACAGGCCCTTCGGCCCAACTTGCCCATACTAGCCAATATGTCCCATCTGCACCAACCGCACCTGCCTGCATTTGACTCACATCCCTCTAAACCTGTCTTATCCATGTACCTTTCTAAATGTTTCTTAAACGTTGTAATAGTCCCTGCCTTCTCTCGGAGCAGAATTAGGCCATTTGGCCCATCAAGTCCACTCCGCCATTCAATCATGGCTAATCTATCTTTCCCTCTCAACTCCATTGTCCTGCCATCGTCCCATAACCCCTGGCACTTTACTAACGAAAAATCAGTCAGGACAAGTTTGGAGGGATATGGACCAAGCGCAGGCAGGTGGGACTACTGTAGCTGGGACATGTTGGCCGGTGTGGGCAAGTTGGGCTGAAGGGTATGTTTCCGCGCTGTATCACTGTCTGATTTCATCCTCCCGTGGTTTCAATGATTAACAATGATCCTGTTCTCAAGTCACTCACCTCCTTGTACCAATATTTCAGCAGACGAATCAAGTCTTTAACTTTTGCCGGATGCCGTTTCACAAATTCTCTCTGAAGTTCAGTGAAGCAGGGAGAGAATTCTCCATCCATGACCTTATTTTCATTTACAAAATTGATTAACTTGAGATGCGCAACACTGAAATTGCACTGTGGTGCTGGAAGAAATTAAATGATTAATGGGAGATGGTCAAAAGGCAATTCCTTAACAAAAGCTGTCCTATAAACTCATCCAAGACTAAGCAGGCCATGAGTAATAGGAGCAGAATTAGGCCATTTGGCCCATCAGGTCTACTCCGCCATTTAATCATGGCTGATCTATCTCTCCCTCCTAACCCCATTCTCCTGACTTCTCCCCATAACCCCATACAGTGTTGCATTTTAATCAGTCTCAGGGTAGGTTTTCACCTTCAAAGAGAGTACCAAGCAACCTTCCAAGGGGTTATCTGTAAGTTTAACCCAAGATGGCTTTAACCTGGATGACACACAAAGGTTCTGTTGGTAAAACCAGCTGCCCTCGAACCCGTCCGTCCACGGTTTTGAAGGGTATTTGTTCACTGCCAGACAGAAATTATATAGATTTAAGTTTAATCAGTACTATATAAAGGTACAATCAAGTCAAACTCAAGTAAAATAGATGGAGCAAAGAGTGTGACTATGGATCAGCTCAGTGCCTTAGTGGAGAGCGACGGCATATTGACAGAAGATTGCCGCCTGAGATTTCATCTGGAAGATGAACCTTCTGTGCTCATTAGATGCAAGGAGAATACCTCCTAATTGGCACTTAGTTTAGTTTAGAGATACTGCATGGGACCAGGACCTTCGGCCCACCGAGTCTATGCCGTTCACAATAGTTCAATGTTATCCCACTTTCTCTGTCACTCCCTACACACTAAGGGCAATTTACAGAGGCTAATTAACCTATAAACATGCGTGAGGAATCCGGAACACCCGGCGAAAACCCACGCTGTCCAGGGAGAACGTGCAAACGCCATACCGACAGCACCAGAGGTCAGGATTACACCCGGGTCTCTGGCACTATGAGGCAGCAGCTCTACCAGCTGTGCAAATCATTCTGCCTAGAAAGAAAAAATATATCATTTTGACAAGTCTTCCAATCAAAAGCTAATTCCAGATGCCAAGGAACTGAACACCAGCAATACTTTTAACTAACAATGGGACATTGGTGGGACCAAATCAGACCAGCTTCACTCTTCCCATCTTTCAAGGTGAACAGTGGAGGCTGACAGAAGGTTCCAAATTACATTTAAGATGCAAGAGCTGCCTGAGGAGATAATTGAGGCAGGTACTATCACAATATTTGACCAGGTACATGGATATGGAAGGTTCAGAGGGATATGGGCCACATGCAGGCAGGAGGGACAAATGGAGATGGGGCACCTTGGTCAGTGTGGGCCAGTTGGGCTGAAGGGCCTGTTTCAATGCTGTATGACTCCATGTAATAATACTTTTAATTCTATGTCACATGAAATTGCTATAAATTCTTACTTAATGCATCATAGGTTGGCAAAACATCAAATTCCACACTCTCTGAACTCTTTTTCGATTGCAATATGAAGCTCATAGATTTGGGTGGGTTATTGCTTGAACCTATCGTGATTTGAATATCATGAATCTCATATGCAAGGCTTCTGGAGCACTTTTCCAGCATTTTCCGAATTTCCTCCAGGATTTCCTGCCTGTTGGCTCTCTGGTCCTGGAAACTTTTGAAGCAACTGAGGAAGACGACAAGATCGGCATCCGAACTATTTCTTAAAGCTGTTCCTTTCCCCGACGATCCACCCTGACAACAACAAAAAGGAAAAAAAATATTCATAATTGTTTTAATATTTGCAAACTTACACATTCTGGGTAGATGATATAAAAAATGCCATTCCTTTCAATCTTCATCATAATTCAGAATTAGAAACTTTGTTATCTACTTTGCTCATTTTCTAACCATCAATTCTCCCGACGTTGAAGCTTCCAGGGAGAAGGCAGGAGAATGGGGTTGAGAGGGAAAGATAGATCAGCCATGATTGAATGACAGAATACACCCGGTGGGCCGAATGGCCTAATTCTGCTCCTGAAACTTATGAACCTACGACTCTTTCGCAAGTATAGGGATCAGAGTTACTCCAGCACTTTGTGTCTTTTTGTTTATAAACCAGCATCTGCAGTTCCTCGCGCCTACAAAGTACCACCAGAGCAGTCTCCACCAAATCCTCTACATGTTTGCAAGGATGTGCCATCCCATGTCAATAAAACGCCCCCATTCATAAACTAAAGACATTATTTTAAATAATTAATTGTGGTCAGCAGCGGTTACAATCTAAGCGACTCACCTTCACGGCTCTGATGACACTAATGTTGGGTTGATTCATGAAACATTGGTTCTTTAAAAACTCGCAGATTCTGTTCACGGCATCCTTCATGCCGACATTGAACCCGCTGGGCTCCAAGTATATTTTAATGAAATCGTCCAGCTTCTTCACATCTGTGTGGTACAGGTCTCCGCCGTTTTCCATCGTTGATTTTCGCAGGCAGCGGCTTCTGGCTTCAACTCGGGCGCCGTGGATTCTGAAGTCTCTGATGCTCCAAATACACCGACCTCCTTATATTGCGGGCGCTGGCCCCTCCTTCAAATATTCAAAAATATATGCGAAGATAAATATCTCAGTGCAACACAATATTAGACACGTCCTGATCTGGGCACTAATCTTCAACCAGTGGTCAAACTACATCACCACACCCTCTATGATCCGTTTCAGTGGAAATTATCAGGCTTGCGGTTTCATGTTCCTGTTGCTGTGAATTTCGAGTTCTCCCTCCTCCCGTCCATAAGGGTACTGACCCTAAAAAAATAACACAAAGTACTGGAATAACTCGAAGGCTAAGTGAGGTGACAAGTATAGCTGGGACATGTTGGCTGGTGTGGGCAAGTTGGGCCGAAGGGCCTGTTTCCATGCTGTATCAGTCTATGACTCTAAGGTAGAATCTCTGGAGATCATGAAGGTGATGTTTCGGGTCGGGATCTTTGTTCAGACTTGGTCTCCAGGTTCCCCTTCTGTATCTTTCGTTTCCCCCTCCCCTGACTCTGGTCTGCAGAAGGGTCTTGATCAAAAACGTCACCTATTCCTTTTCTCCAGAGATGCTGCCTGACCAGCTGAGTTACTCCAGCATTTTGTGTCTATATCCAGGTATCTGAACAGTGTGCTGGGGGAACTCAGCGGGTCAGGCATCATCTGTTGAGGGAATAGGACAGGCGATCACTTGACCCTAAACATTGTCCTTCCATTCCCTCCACAGTAGAGGTCAACCCTCCAGACTACAACGGCGCCTCCCTTGTCGGCGGGTTTAATGCCAGTGTCGCTAAGTGAGTGGGGGCCGTGTGTTCAGAGGGGGCGAGATTGGAGTTGGTGAGGAGGGGTAGAGAAGCTGAGCCGAAACGTCACCTATCCATGTTCTCCAGAGATGCTGCCTGACCCACTGAGTAACTCTAGCACTTTGTGTCCCTCTGTGTAAACCAGCATCTGCAGTTCCTTGTTTCTACATAAAACTAATTGCCCCGCTTCTTTTCTTACAAAACCACATGCCCCAGTTACCACTTGGTAAGGTTGGCGTCCCTTTGCAGCAGGACTCCTCTGGCATGCTGTAGAAACAAGGAACTGCAGGTGCTGCTTTATCCCAAAGGTAGACACAAAGTGCTGGAGTAACTCAGCTGACCAGGCAGCATCCCCGGAGAAAAGGAAGGGGTGACGTTTCAGGTCGGGACCCCACCTGCCCTTTTTCACCAGAGATGCTGCTTGACCTGCTGAGTTACTCCAGCACTTTGTGTTTCGTTGTCCCAAACATCCAGCCCACTCTCTCTCTTCCCGTCGATCAACCTGTATGTCTGTCTTCACAGCTCACCGTTTCTTCCACCAAGCAATAAGTGATACGGAAGATAGACACAAAAAGCTGGAGTAACTCAGCGGGTCAGGCAGCATCTCCGGAGAGAAGGAATGGGTGACGTTCTCTGGTCGAGACCCTTCTTCAGACAGTCTTTTCACCAGATGCTGCCTGACCCGCTGAGTTGCTCCAGCATTTTGTGTCTGTGGAGCAATTAGTTTTATCTTCGGTGTAAACTTCCTTCCTGCCCCTCCCCCCAGAGAATGGTTCCAGGTTGACTCTGAAACAGGAATCCCCCGTGTTCTGTTTGATATTAACGGTGAAAATAAACATTAAACAACAAACTCCCTTTCAAAGCCCAGGGAGCAACCTCGCCCAGAGTGTGGAGCCCCCTCTCTGTAGACGGTCACACAACACAATTCAGACAAGAGAAAAAAACCAGTCCTTTCATTGTTTATTATAAATTAAGAACCCGGGGATAATCTATAAATTGACTAAGGTTCGGACGAGTGGAGGACAAACGTTTACTTAGATCAAGTCAAGAGTCTCCCTCATTTTGAGCTAAAGTCACCAGTGTCCCTGCCTGACCTGCCAGCGTTTGATAACTTGGTTTCCATTTCCCTGTCATCGAGGTAAGTTTCGAGTTTCTATTTCCGTGTGTGACGCTGCAAATAACAAGTCAACATCAACTTCAGGAACTCAAACGTCAGCGACAACTATCGTCAGGCCAGGCGGCAAGTGCAACAAGAGAAACAGCGTTGACTATTCAGAAGGATCTTTGTCAAAACTGGCCGATGGTGAAAATAAGTTTTAAGTGAGGACACAAGGAACTGCAGGTGCTGTCTATTTACAGAAACAGACGCGAAAGGTAAAAAACTGGAAGACCGGTGGGGGCAGGACAAAGAAATAGTCAAGTTAAAGCGTTTGTCAGTCTGAAGAAGGGTCTGACCCAAAACGTCACCCATTCTCTCCATAGATGCTGCCTGTCCCGCTGAGTTACTCCAGCATTTTGTATCTGTCATCAAGTCTACTCCACCATTCAATCATGGCTGATCTATCTTTCCCTCTCAGCCCCATGTTCCTGCCTTCACCGCATAACCCCTGACAATCCAAACTACTCAAGAATCTGACAAGCTCCACCTTAAAAAAATCCCCATTGACTTGGCCTCCACAGCCGTCTTTGGCAATGAATTCCAGATTCCCCACCTCCTGACTAAATAAATTCCTCCTCATCAAATTTCTAAAGATACATCCTTTTATACTGAGGCTATGGCTCAGAATGTTTGTGTATGAATAGTCCACTGATCTGACAGTCCTCTGACTGTCTCTCAACCTCTGACAATTTAGTTACACTTGCTCAGGATGAACCCTGAGATGGACCATTGCATCCTGGATTTCCATCTCTCCCTAGTTTCATCCTGGAAAAAAGGTTTTGCCTGTCTACCCTCTCTGTGCCTCAAATAATGTTATAGTTTTGACTTCCAGCTGTGCACTGTGATGGTTCTACAAACCCCTCAGTACAAGAGCAATCTTGAATAGTGCTTAAATGTTGATCTAGTCGTTCACACCCACACCATGGGAATAATGAGACCAGAAGGGTCTCGACCTGAAACATCTCCTATCCATGTTCTCCAGAGATCCTGACCTGCTGGGTTACTCTAGTGCTTTGAATCCTTATGGGAATAAATACATAATTGGGCCCACAAACACCAATTTTGCAGGACAGAAGATGTTCTTGGAAGGAAAGGGGAGAAGGTAATCATTATCCACTCCAGTCTGTCTGCTTCAATGTGAGGGAGATAATTCAAGAGATTTTAGGGATTCCAGATCCCTTGACCTCTCATGGTCTTTAAGTAGCTGTTCAAATCAGAGACACCCTGGCCGTGCTTGTGTGAATGTGCGATGGATGGTTTTACTGCGATGTGGAAAAGTTGTAAAAATAACTGTGTCGGCTCTTAGACTAAATTGACTCATTTTCAGATAGCGACAAAAGGTAAAATAGCATTTACCTCGTTACGAAATAAATACAAGCAAGTCACAGAGGTTACAACCTCGCTTATGGGCTTTGGTTTAGTTTTAGCAATAGTGTTCAAACAGGCCCTTTGGCCCATTGCATCCGTGCCGACCAACGATCACCCGTATATTAGCTCTATGTTATCCCACTTTCACATCCTACACACTAAAGGGCCATTTACAGAAGCCAATGAACCTGGGAGCAATGATCAGAATGCAGACGTGGGGACCATACACAGGGATTGTTGGTTGATTATCAGTTCAATACATGTGATCTCAGTGGTTTCACTGTTGTCAACTTCTCTTGCTTCTTGTTCCACCAACATGATGAGCTGAATCAACTCCCATCATGTATGAATCCCCCTTGCATATTAACTGCAGTGGAAGTGCAGAACTTAACGGACAAGTATTCGGCACCAAGTAACTCATAACAGATAAAGGACACAAGTTAATATAAGAACTCTGATTGAAGAAATTAACCAGGTAATCTTTCAAACATTGTTACAGCTTTTATTTATCCATGCTGAATTACACAAAGATTGGCATTTAATTGAATTCAGATTCAGATTCAACTTTAATTGTCATTGTCAGTGTACAGTACAGAGACAACGAAATGCAGAATTAAAGTAGAGCTACTTTCCTGGCAGCTAGACTAGGCTACCGTCTTCTATAATGGAAAGTCAATGTAAAAATATGAAGTATAAAGAGTCTGAAGAAGGGTCCCGTCCCAAAACATCACCTATCCATGTTCCTCAGAGATGCTGCCTGTCCTGCTCAGTTACACCAGCATTTGATGTCTTTCTTTGGTCAACGGGCATCTGCAGTTCCTTGTTGCTGCCACCTTCTATACTGTACTCATGAGGATTTCCAGAAAAATAATTTAGTCCAATCAAGTGAATCCCTTTATCATCCTTAGAGCTCCATGTCCCTCCATATCTATGAGCTTATCTAAAAACCCTCTTAAACACTATATCCTCCACCACCATCCCCTGCAGCGTGTTCCAGGCACCCACCATCCTCTGTGTGAAAAAAGGTGCACATTTCCTTTTTAACTTTCCCCCTCAACTTAAAGCTACGGTTAAGAGATACAACACGGAAACAGGCCCTTTGGCCCATCGAGTCTGTGCCGAACACCTATCCTCGTGCAGTAGCACTATCCTACATACCATCTTTTACCAAAGCCAAACAACTTACAAACCTATACATCTTTGGAGTGTGGGAGGAAACCGGAGCACCCGGAGAAGGCACGTGCGGTACAAACTCCGTACAGGCAGCACCCGTGGTCAGAATCGAACCCGGGACTCTGGTGCTGTAGGACAGCAACTCTACCGCTGCGCCACCGTGCCATCTGTTTACAAAAATGAATCTGTGTCTCAGTACATTCGGTGACATTACAAAGTGTCATTGATTACCAACCCCCTTCACTTTCACCCTTTCAGATGTGCACCCCTTTTGCCAAGTCTCCCCTTAATACTCTCTGCTTCAGGGAGAATGCCTCTTGGTTCACCACTCCCATACAAGATTCCCAGTCAGAAATAGTGATAATCAACTTGACACCAAAAATCAGCAGTTAAATATGTTGGATAATTCTGTGAAATACGATTAGGAATTACATTTCAGATAAATATGTTTACAGTGATTTGCGGCGATTGCCATTTCGACATCTCTCTCCAATGCTCCAGTATTGATTCCTTGCGCAAATCTTTTTGTTAAAGCAAGGTGCACCAACTAGGGTCTTGTGTGCGTGTATCCTGCAGCATGTTGTCATTCCATTCCAGGTGACTATTGGATGTCACAGGCTGTAAAAACACAAATATAAACAAGGATTGTTACCCTCTGCTCTGCTATAATCTTGCTGTACAGATAGAGCTGCTGCTTCACAGTGCCAGAGACCCGGCTTTGATCTTGACCATGAATGCTCTATGTGTGGAGTTTGCACGTTCTCCCTGTGACCGTGTCGGTTTCCACCATGTGCTCCGGTTCCCTCCCATGTCCCAAAGATGTGCGGGTTTGTTGGTTAATTGGCTTCTGTAAATAGTCACTAGTGTGTAAGGAGTGGATGCGAACGTGGGTTAGAACATGGAACTGAAGTGATCGATGGTCGGCGTGGACTCGATGGGCTGAATGGCCTGTTTCCATTCTGTATCTCTGAAAACTGAAACTCAAAATACCAATTAGTCTACGTTAGTGTACAAAATCATGAGAGAAATCTAACTTCATGGTGTCTCCCAAGGACCTTTCCCACCCCAGTCATTCCCTCTTCTCCCCAATCCCATCGGGCAGAAGATACAAAAAATTGAAAGCATGTACCACCAGACTCAGAACCAGCTTCTTCCCCTCTGTTATCAGAATTCTGAACATTCATAGAGTCAATCAAACGTACAATAGGCAGAGCAAAGAGAAAAATATTGAACTGCAGAATTCTGTAGCATTGCACCTCCAGAGATAAAGTTCAATGACGACAATAAGGCCCTTCGGCCTAACTTGCCCACATCAGCCAACAGTTCCCATTTACACGTCCCACCTACCTGCATTTGGCCCATATCCCTCTAAACCTGTCCTATCCATGTACCTGTCTAAATGTTTCTTAAAGATAGGTAAATGCTTCTTAAATGTTCCTCCCATAAGCTAGGGTGCAGTCATAATCTTCCAACCCACCTCATTGCAGGCATTGAACTTTGTCTCTGGAAGTGCAATGCAAACAAAAGCTTTTCACCATTATCTCGATACATGTGGCAATACTAAACCGATACCAATGCCATTGCATGTTCCCTGTGATATTTTACCTTAACATTCCAGGAGTTGACATTTTTCACACAGTTCTGCTGTAAACATATCTTGGCCTCTTCTGCCACTAGATCCCATCTCGCTGCTGCAGCAACGTTACCTGTTGGATCTGCGGGGTCAAGGATCATTGGCCTAAGGGTTCAAACACATAAGAATCAGCAGCCAAACACAGTTTTACTAGCTCGTTCTGTACACCACAGAATCCTTTGGGAATTATCCCTTGAGCAAATCTTTTTTTTATTTTTTTTACATTACAATAATATAAGCCAAAAATAACATAATACATTTCCTGTACCACTTCACATTTTAAACTTTAAAAAGAAGAAAAGTAAAGAGAGTTAAATAGGATAGTGTGTGAAAGAGTGATCAAAAGAGACCCTTAGAAACGAAAAATTCAAAAAAGAGTTAAGAAGCAGGCCCTAGAAAAAGTAAAAGAGAAAAAGAAAAAGAAGATATATTAAAAGTAAAAAAAAGAGATTGAGCAAACCTTTAAGGCTGCTTATCCTTTCATCGATTCCTTGTTGCCTCCTGACCTTCTGTACCCTAGTAGACTAAATACTGAGGACATCTGGTGGTGCAGCGGTAGAGTTGCTGCTTTACAGCGCCAGATACACAGGTTTGATCCCGACTACGGGTACCGTGTGTACAGAGTTTGTACGATCTCCCCTTGACCTGCATGAGTTTTCACCGGGTGCTCTAGTTCCTATCTTTGGTATAAACCAGCCTCTGCAGTTCCAGAACAAGGGGTCACAGTTTAAGGATAAGGGGGAAATCTTTTAGGACCGAGATGAGGAAAACTTTTTTCACACAGAGAGTGGTGAATCTGTGGAATTCTCTCCCGCAGAAGGTAGTTGAGGCCAGTTAATTGGCTATATTTAAGAGGGAGTTAGATGTGGCCCTTGTGGCTAAAGGGATCAGGGGGTATGGAGAGAAGGCAGGTACAGGATACTGAGTTGGATGATCAGCCATGATCATATTGAATGGCGGTGCAGGCTCGAAGGGCCGAATGGCCTACTCCTGCACCTATTTTCTATGTTTCTATGTTTCCTTCCCATTTCAAATAACCTTTCACTGTGCTGTGTTTAAGAAGGAACTGCAGATGCTGGAAAATCGAAGGTAGACAAAAGTGCTGGAGAAACTCAGCGGGTGCAGCAGCATCTATGGAGCGAAGGAAATATGCAACGTTTCGGGCCGAAACCCTCTTGCTGTGTTGATTCTAGAATTCCATAAAGGACAATTATGGTTTGAACATCACTTACTTAGGTTCTTTAAGTTTGTTTTTCAGAAATCTGCCAATGCTGTCAGAGTCAAAGTTGTAGTTTGTGGTCCAAAATATCCAAAGGTCTTTGTACTGGACAATCAGTTCCAGAACGGTGCGAAATCCTTCCGCGGTGCTGAAATTTTCTCCCTTCTCAGCGCTCTCCCATGCATAGATGATCAGCAGCTCGAGAGCATACTTTGGTGGTAAATACTCTCCGGGTCTCAGTTTGCATTTATATGGGCGACGGACATACTGTTAGATAAAAATAAATCAGCATTTGAACCTTCCGCCCTTGGACTGTCTCTTTTAACAAAGGGATGAGATTAATTATTAAGGTCTTGGGTGCATAGTTCAGTTTAGTTCAGGGCCAGATAGCTCAGTCGGTAGAGCACCAGACTTTTAATCTGAGGGTCCAGGGTTCGAGTCCCTGTTCAAGCGGTTACTTTACAGACAGCAATGTGGTGCAGCGGTAGAGTTGCTGCCTTACAACGCCAGTTGCTGTCTGTACGGAGTTTGCACATTCTCCCTGTGGTAGCGTGTTTTCTCCGGGTGCTCTGGTTTACTCCCACAGATTAACTGTAAATTGTTCCTAGTGTTTAGGTTAGAACTAGTGTACGGGTGATCACTGGTCAGCGCAGACTTGGTGGGCCGAAGGGCCTGTGTCCAGGCTGCATCTCTAAACTAAACCAGTTAAAATGAAGGAACGTACCGCCATACATTAAAGAACATTATCGGCAAATTAAAGAACTATTCACTCAGGTGGAAAATTCAACTTTAACATAGTTAACAAAAATATTAACAAAGGGATGAGATTAATTATTAAGGTCTTGGGTGCATTGTTCAGTTCAGTTTAGTTTAGAGATACAGCTTGGATACTGGTTAGTTCCAGGACCAGGGGCCTCCTGTGGGGGCTATGGGTGAGTGGTGGAATATTGCGTTGGGGGAACGGGTGAGTGGTGGAATATTGCGTTGGAATGGGTTGCGTTAGGGGACCAGGCCTCCCGTGTGACAGGGACCCAACGGGTCTCAGTTGGTCCAGTTGGTGTTAAATTTAAACCAAAGGTACAAGGGGTTGCAAGGAGAATCCTTCTATACAAAGATTTGTTACATTCTGGAAACACTGGTTGTAGGGGTGGCTGGAACAGAATGAGTCCGTTTCTTCAAAAGGAAGTCACAAAGCACTGCAAATGCTAATTTACATTGAAAAAACCCATAGTGCTGGAGTAACTCAGCTGGTCAGGCAGCATCTCCGGAGGACACGGATAGACGACGTTTCACATTCGGGCTCTTTTTCAGTCTGGTTAGAGTAGGGGGAGAAAGCTGGAAAAGAGGAGGGGGCAGGACAAAGTCTGGCAAGTGATGGGTGGATACTAGTTGGGGGGGGTTAATTGACAGATGGATGGACAAAGGCTAGAAATGAAAAGGGTGTAGGATAAGGAGAGAAGAGTGAAACGAGAAGCCGGAGAGAGGGATGGTTGGAAGGGGATAGGGGGAGGGGAACAGGGGGATGGGAACAGGGGGATGGGATAGTGAAACAATCAGGTGAGTGCATAGTGGGGCTGGATTGCGACTTGAGAGAGAATCATTTACAGGGCTATAGGGAACAGCAGGGGTATAGGACTAACAAGATTCATTTATTGGTACCTGACATGGACAAATGTACCACAACAATGTGATTTGATCTGCACTTGCACTTCCAAAAGCAATTCAACTTATATAGCAGTAAACACCTCATCATAGAACAATTTCAGAAGCAGTCTCCAAATATACCTCAGTATACCAATACTTCACAAGTCGGATAAGGCCTTTCAGTTTAGGGGGTCGGTTCTTTATAAAGTCCCTCTGGAGTTCGGTGAAGCATGTCGAGAATTCTCCCCCACGTTCTCCGGTAGCAATGAGATCTTCATAGACCTGATTCTTCACGCCAGTCGATGTCAGTGGACCTTCAGGACAAAAAAGTGACCTTTTATTGCTTAGATACTGACAATTGATGTAATATTAAACTTACTACGTTGTTTGTCATTGAAGAATAATAATACTTATTATAGTATTATTATTAATAATACTTTTAATTCTATGTCACATGAAATTGCTATAAATTCTTACTTAATGCATCATAGGTTGGCAGAACATCAAATTCCACGCTCTCTGAACGCTTTTTCGATTGCAATGTGAAGCTCAAAGATTTGGGTGGGTTATTGCTTGAACCTATCGTGATTTGAATATCATGAATCTTATATGCAAGGCTTCTGGAGCACTTTTCCAGCATTTTCCGAATTTCCTCCAGGATTTCCTGCCTGTTGGCTCTCTGGTCCTGGAAACTTTTGAAGCAACTGAGGAAGACGACAAGATCGGCATCCGAACTATTTCTTAAAGCTGTTCCTTTCCCCGACGATCCACCCTGACAACCACAAAAAGGAAAAAAAATATTCATAATTGTTTTAATATTTGCAAACTTACACATTCTGGGTAGATGATATAAAAAATGCCATTCCTTTCAATCTTCATCATAATTCAGAATTAGAAACTTTGTTATCGACTTTGCTCATTTTCTAACCATCAATTCTCCCGACGTTGAAGCTTCCAGGGAGAAGGCAGGAGAATGGGGCTGAGAGGGAAAGATAGATCAGCCATGATTGAATGACAGAATACACCCGGTGGGCCGAATGGCCTAATTCTGCTCCTGAAACTTATGAACCTACGACTCTTTCGCAAGTATAGGGATCAGAGTTCCTCCAGCACTTTGTGTCTTTTTGTTTATAAACCAGCATCTGCAGTTCCTCGCGCCTACAAAGTACCACCAGAGCAGTCTCCACCAAATCCTCTACATGTTTGCAAGGATGTGCCATCCCATGTCAATAAAACGCCCCCATTCATAAACTAAAGACATTATTTTAAATAATTAATTGTGGTCAGCAGCGGTTACAATCTAAGCGACTCACCTTCACGGCTCTGATGACACTAATGTTGGGTCGCTTCATGAAACATTGGTTCTTTAAAAACTCGCAGATTCTCTTCACGGCTTCCTTCATGCGGACATTGAACCCGCTGGGCTCCAAGTATATTTTAATGAAATCGTCCAGCTTCTTCGGATCTGTGTGGTACAGGTCTCCGCCGTTTTCCATAGTTGATTTTCGCAGGCAGCGGCTTCTGGCTTCAACTCGGGCGCCGTGGATTCTGAAGTCGTTGATGCTCCAAATAAAATGTGAACTAACTGTGTCACACCGACCTCCTTATATTGCGGGCGCTGGCCCCTCCTTCAAATATTCAAAAATATATGCGAAGATAAACATCCCAGTGCAACACAATATTAGACACGTCCTGATCTGGGCACTAATCTTCAACCAGTGATCAAACTACAGCACCACACCCTCTATGATCCGTTTCAGTGGAAGTTCTCAGGCTTTCGGTTTCATGTTCCTGTTGCTGTGAATTTCGAGTTCTCCCTCCTCCCTTCCATAAGGGAACTGACGCTAAAAAAATAACACAAATAGCTGGAATAACTCGAAGGCTAAGTGAGGTGACAAGTATAGCTGGGACATGTTGGCTGGTGTGGGCAAGTTGGGCTGAAGGGCCTGTTTCCATGCTGTATCAGTCTATGACTCTAAGGTAGAATCTCTGGAGATCATGAAGGTGATGTTTCGGGTCAGGATCTTTGTTCAGACTTGGTCTCCAGGTTCCCCTTCTGTATCTTTCGTTTCCCCCTCCCCTGACTCTGGTCTGCAGAAGGGTCTTGATCAAAAACGTCACCTATTCCTTTTCTCCAGAGATGCTGCCTGACCAACTGAGTTACTCCAGCATTTTGTGTCTATATCCAGGTATCGGAACAGTGTGCTGGGGGAACTCAGCGGGTCAGGCATCATCTGTTGAGGGAATAGGACAGGCGATCACTTGACCCTAAACATTGTCCTTCCATTCCCTCCACAGTAGAGGTCAACCCACCAGACTACAACGGCACCTCCCTTGTCGGCGGGTTTAATGACAGTGTCGCTAAGTGAGTGGGGGGCCGTGTGTTCAGAGGGGGCGAGATTGGAGTGGGTAAGGAGGGGTAGATAAGCTGAGCCGAAACGTCACCTATCCATGTTCTCCAGAGATGCTGCCTGACCCACTGAGTAACTCTAGCACTTTGTGTCCCTCTGTGTAAACCAGCATCTGCAGTTCCTTGTTTCTACATAAAACTAATTGCTCCGCTTCTTTTCTTACAAAACCACATGCCCCAGTTACCACTTGGTAAGGTTGGCGTCCCTTTGCAGCAGGACTCCTCTGGCATGCTGTAGAAACAAGGAACTGCAGGTGCTGCTTTATCCCAAAGGTAGACACAAAGTGCTGGAGTAACTCAGCTGACCAGGCAGCATCCCTGGAGAGAAGGAATGGGTGACGTTTCAGGTCGGGACCCCACCTGCCCTTTTTCACCAGAGATGCTGCTTGACCTGCTGAGTTACTCCAGCACTTTGTGTTTCGTTGTCCCAAACATCCAGCCCACTCTCTCTCTTCCCGTCGATCAACCTGTATGTCTGTCTTCACAGCTCACCGTTTCTTCCACCAAGCAATAAGTGATACGGAAGATAGACACAAAAAGCTGGAGTAACTCAGCGGGTCAGGCAGCATCTCCGGAGAGAAGGAATGGGTGACGTTCTCTGGTCGAGACCCTTCTTCAGACAGTCTTTTCACCAGATGCTGCCTGACCCACTGAGTTGCTCCAGCATTTTGTGTCTGTGGAGCAATTAGTTTTATCTTCGGTGTAAACTTCCTTCCTGCCCCTCCCCCCAGAGAATGGTTCCAGGTTGACTCTGAAACAGGAATCCCCCGTGTTCTGTTTGATATTAACGGTGAAAATAAACATTAAACAACAAACTCCCTTTCAAAGCCCAGGGAGCAGCCTCGCCCAGAGTGTGGAGCCCCCTCTCTGTAGACGGTCACACAACACAATTCAGACAAGAGAAAAAAAACAGTCCTTTCATTGTTTATTATAAATGAAGAACCCGGGGATAATCTATAAATTGACTAAGGTTCGGACGAGTGGAGGACAAACGTTTACTTAGATCAAGTCAAGAGTCTCCCTCATTTTGAGCTAAAGTCAACAGAGCCTGACCTGCCAGCGTTTGATAACTTGGTTTCCATTTCCACGTCATCGGGGTAAGTTTCGAGTTTCTATTTCCGTGTGTGACGCTGCAAATAACATGTCAACATCAACTTCAGGAACTCAAACGTCAGCGACAACTATCGTCAGGCCAGGCGGCAAGTGCAACAAGAGAAACAGCGTTGACTATTCAGAAGGATCTTTGTCAAAACTGGCCGATGGTGAAAATAAGTTTTAAGTGAGGACACAAGGAACTGCAGGTGCTGTCTATTTACAGAAACAGACGCGAAAGGTAAAAAACTGGAAGACCGGTGGGGGCAGGACAAAGAAATAGTCATCAAGTTAAAGCGTTTGTCAGTCTGAAGAAGGGTCTGACCCAAAACGTCACCCATTCTCTCCATAGATGCTTCCTGTCCCGCTGAGTTACTCCAGCATTTTGTGTCTGCCATCAAGTCTACTCCACCATTCAATCATGGCTGATCTATCTTTCCCTCTCAGCCCCATGTTCCTGCCTTCACCGCATAACCCCTGACAACCCAAACTACTCAAGAATCTGTTCAAAAGGGAACTGCAGATGCTGGAATATCGAAGGTACACAAAATTGCTGGGGAAACTCAGCGGGTGCAGCAGCATCTATGGAGCGAAGAAGGGTTTCGGCCCGAAACGTCGCCTATTTCCTTCGCTCCATAGATGCTGCTGCACCCGCTGAGTTTCCCCAGCAATTTTGTGTACTCAAGAATCAGACAAGCTCCACCTTAAAAAAATCCCCATTGACTTGGCCTCCACAGCCGTCTTTGGCAATGAATTCCAGATTCCCCACCTCCTGACTAAAGAAATTCCTCCTCATCAAATTTCTAAAGATACATCCTTTTACACTGAGGCTATGGCTCAGAATGTTTGTGTATGAATAGTCCACTGATCTGACAGTCCTCTGACTGTCTCTCAACCTCTGACAATTTAGTTACACTTGCTCAGGATGAACCCTGAGATGGACCATTGCATCCTGGATTTCCATCTCTCCCTAGTTTCATCCTGGAAAAAAGGTTTTGCCTGTCTACCCTCTCTGTGCCTCAAATAATGTTATAGTTTTGACTTCCAGCTGTGCACTGTGATGGTTCCACAAACCCCTCAGTACAAGAGCAATCTTGAATAGTGCTTAAATGTTGATCTAGTCATTCACACCCACACCATGGGAATAATGAGACCAGAAGGGTCTCGACCTGAAACATCTCCAATCCATGTTCTCCAGAGATCCTGACCTGCTGGGTTACTCTAGTGCTTTGAATCCTTATGGGAATAAATACATAGTTGGGCCCACAACACCAATTTTGCAGGACAGAAGCTGTTCTTGGGAGGAAAGGGGAGAAGGTAATAATTTTCCACTCCAGTCTGTCTGCTTCAATGTGAGGGAGCTAATTCAAGAGATTTGGGGATTCCAGATCCCTTGACCTCTCATGGTCTTTAAGTAGCTGTTCAAATCAGAGACACCCTGGCCGTGCTTGTGTGAATGTGCGATGGTGGTTTTACTGCGATGTGGAAAAGTTGTAAAAATAACTGTGTCGGCTCTTAGACTAAATTGACTCATTTTCAGATAGCGACAAAAGGTAAAATAGCATTTACCTCGTTACAAAATAAATACAAGCAAGTCACAGAGGTTACAACCTCGCTTATGGGCTTTGGTTTAGTTTTAGCAATAGTGTTCAAACAGGTCCTTTGGCCCATTGCATCCGTGCCGACCAACGATCACCCGTATATTAGCTCTATGTTATCCCACTTTCACATCCTACACACTAAAGGGCCATTTACAGAAGCCAATGAACCTGGGAGCAATGTTCAGAATGCAGACGTGGGGACCATACACAGGGGTTGTTGGTTGATTATCAGTTCAATACATGTGATCTCAGTGGTTTCACTGTTGTCAACTTCTCTTGCTTCTTGTTCCACCAACATGATGAGCTGAATCAACTCCCATCATGTATGAATCCCCCTTCCATATTAACTGCAGTGGAAGTGCAGAAATTAACGGACAAGTATTCGGCATAACTCATAACAGATAAAGGACACAAGTTAATATAAGAACTCTGATTGAAGAAATTAACCAGGTAATCTT
Source organism: Amblyraja radiata (assembly GCF_010909765.2). NCBI lineage: Eukaryota > Metazoa > Chordata > Chondrichthyes > Rajiformes > Rajidae > Amblyraja > Amblyraja radiata. The sequence goes on along the minus strand of NC_045980.1, from coordinate 30,161,446 downwards.
TCAAACATTGTTACAGCTTTTATTTATCCATGCTGAATTACACAAAGATTGGCATTTAATTGAATTCAGATTCAGATTCAACTTTAATTGTCATTGTCAGTGTACAGTACAGAGACAACAAAATGCAGAATTAAAGTAGAGCTACTTTCCTGGCAGCTAGACTAGGCTACCGTCTTCTATAATAGAAAGTCAATGTAAAAATATGAAGTATAAAGAGTCTGAAGAAGGGTCCCGTCCCAAAACGTCACCTATCCATGTTCCTCAGAGATGCTGCCCGTCCTGCTCAGTTACACCAGCATTTGATGTCTTTCTTTGATCAACGGGCATCTGCAGTTCCTTGTTGCTGCCACCTTCTATACTGTACTCATGAGGATTTTCAACGTATCCAGAAAAATAATTTAGTCCAATCAAGTGAATTCCTTTATGATCCTTAGAGCGCAAAACCACCGAAAAATCAGCATTAATTGTCAAATAGTTTGAAAACCAGTAGCTGTGGGCGTCCACATTGTCATTTGAACATTGTAAGTGTGTGTACAAGGTGAAGGTTGTAAATGGAGTTAAAAATGCCCAGATAAAGAGCTGACTATTGAGCATGTTTGCTGAGGACTGAGGGGTTTGGGGAATGTGCACTGAGACTGCATGAATGAATGTATGAATGAATGAATGATACTTTATTGTTACATGTACCTATCTAGGGTAGGGTGCCTCGGTACAGTCAAATGCTTTGTTCTGCACACAACCTAGGCTGTACACGAGTGTCCCCACCTATCTGTTGCCGACTAAGTTACAAATCACCGAACAACCTTATCTGTTGCCCCTCATGTGGGATGAACATGCTGAATCACCCCAGTTCCATTTGTGGATATTGGTCACATAAGATCGCCTGGATGAACAGGTGGTGGGAAAATGTTCCAGTAGAAAGAACACAATACAGAACATGTGCCTGTTAAAAGCAGAGTCCGCCGCTTGTCTGTCGCCAGTGATAGTTAATTCCGATTCACCCCAGATAATTACCCCTCAATGATAACTTAATTTAAAGTCTTTCGCATTGCTACTGATTTTCATACTGTTTAACTATGATCCTCTGCATTTAAACATTGGAGTTCGCTGCCACCACGCAGTCGCAGGTTGACTTGGATGGTGGAATGTTGCTTAATGCCGTAAGATTCCAGTGTACGTTCATCTTCAAGTGGGTTAGATTGAAAGGTCAAGTGGTACTGCCTTGGTTGGACGTGTGTCTGAGATTCAATTTCATTTTTTAAACTTGAAACCTTGTCGCTTGGTGAAACCTGAATTGTCAGATTACGCTCATTGTATTTGACAAATATTTCCATTGTGTTTGGCATTAGCTGGATCGTTGCATCAAAGAAGATCCTGGAACCCAACAAGGTTTTTCCATCATCCAAAATGGTGCCATTGAATACCAGTTGTTGCTGGGAGACTGAAATTTTCCAATTTTGATGAATGTTGCGTTTGATCTCAGAGACCTTGAAATTAATGTCGGCCTTTAGTTGTAATGATTTACCACCCAGGCTGGTCACAGTGATTTTAAATGTCTTCACTGGCTGAGGAACACAAGTAAAAATGGCAATAAATAAAATGTAGTTCCTTTTCATTTTGGACAAGACACATAAGAGAGTGAGATTGTGGACACCCATTCTTTTGGGCATCATCGGGTGCACTTGGAACACGAGATTTATTCTTTTGAAGCGCAGGAGGATGAGGGGAGATCATGAGAGGAATAGATTGGGCAGATGCACAGAATAGGAGCCAATTTAAACGGCACCTTTCCGCCTGAATTAACCAGGGAGCGATGGTAATGGGTGTGGCCTCAATTCACCATTCATTAAAAGCCCAGACCATTGAATATGCCCCATTTATGCTAATCCCACCAGCCTGTGTTTGGCCCATATTCCTGTAAACTTTTCTGATCCATGCAATTCTCCAAATATCTTTTAAATGGTGTGATTGTACCTGCCTCAACTCCTCCTCTGGGAAAGTCCATAGACTGTGTCTACAATGGGGTGAAGGTGAACAGAGTGAACGACAGTTCACAAGCCTGATAACAGAGGGGGGGTGGAAGATTGCAACCTTCACGTGGTCCGCCCTGTTTCAACGAATGTGTGCACAATCAAATAACATCAAATAGAACAAGTTGTCCTACAACTTTAGGCTGTGCACGCCATATGGTAGAAGAAGAAGTAGATAACAGAGGGGAAGAAGCTGCTCCTGAGTCTGGTGGTGCACGCTTTCAACCTTCTGTATCTTCTGCCTGAGGGGCGCGGGGAGAAGAAGGAATGACTGGGGTGGGACAAGTCTTTGATTACGTTGACTGCTTTTCCGAGGTAGGGTAAGTGTAGATGGAGTCAATGGTGGGAGGTGACGTCTATACAGTGTGGCAGTGGTGATGTATAACAGAATCCCATCACCCACTCAGCAAAACACCATCATTCCTTTAAACCATTTTACCTGGACATCCCAAGCTGGGGTGTTCATGACACAGGGCATGCTTAGACATTTCCTGGCTTCATCCTGCATCACATTCCAACTACCTGGTGAAGCCACATTTCCAGTTGGATCGGCTGGGTCAAGAATGAATGGCCTGAAAAATAAAACCATTTAAATAACACCACTTAACTTTAAGCTGGTGTTTGCTGACAATATGCCAGTGAATGCCATGGCATTTATTATTATTGTGTATCAATCCTGCAATTACAAAGGATCATCTTGTGATTCTGTGCAGACATTTGTATTTCAATTAAGGACGGCACGGTGGTGCAGCTGGTAGAGCTGCTGCCTCACAGCGCCAGTGTCCCGGGTTCGATCCTGACCTCGGATGCCGTCTGAATGGACTTTGCACGTTCTCCCTGTGACCGTGTGGGTTTCCTCCGGGTGCTCTGGTTTCCTCCCACATTCCAAAGTTGTGCAGGTTTGTCGGTTAATTGGCCTCTGCAAAATATTGCCCCAAATGTGCAGGGAGTGGATGCGAAAGTGGGATAGCACAGAACTAGTGAGAAAAAGGGAGTTGATGGTCAATGTCGACAAGGTGGGCCGAAGGGCCTGTTTCCATGCTGTATCTCTGGACATTCAGTAATTATTTTTTCTTATATGTCCAATGTGTTTCAAGAAGATATCTGAAGAATGTGATGCAATGTAATATTTGCTGCTGGACCAGGAAGCCGGAAGGGGAAGGTTAATTAAAAGTACAAGAGTAAGTGTAATTGGAATAGTCTACAGTGACTTACCCTTTGCCATGGAGCTTCCTGATTAAAACGTCGGCCACGGTTGGATTCTTGACATCATAGAACTCTGTCCAGTAGATGCAGACTTCCTGATAGCGGCAGATCAGGTCCAGGACTGTGCGGAACCCTTGGGCAGTATCAAACCTCTCCTGATGATTACCTTGTTCCCAGGCATAGACTGTCAATAGCTCCACCGCATATTTTTCAGGGAGCCGTGCTCCACCACACAACTCAGATTTCCGTGGCTTGACATGCTGGTGAAAATCAGTGACAAATCTGATTTTGAGAATCATAGTCTTACAGTGTGGAAACAGGCCCTTCGGCCCAACTTGCCCATACTAGCCAATATGTCTCACCTGCACCAGCCGCACCTGCCTGCATTTGACTCACATCCCTCTAAACCTGTCTTATCCATGTACCTGTCTAAATGTTTCTTAAACGTTGTAATAGTCCCTGCCTCAACTACCTTCTCTCGGAGCAGAATTAGGCCATTTGGCCCATCAAGTCCACTCCGCCATTCAATCATGGCTGATCTATCTTTCCCTCTCAACTCCATTGTCCTGCCATCGCCCCATAACCCCTGGCACTTTACTAACGAAGAATCAGTCAGGACAAGTTTGGAGGGATATGGACCAAGCGCAGGCAGGTGGGACTACTGTAGCTGGGAGATGTTGGCCGGTGTGGGCAAGTTGGGCTGAAGGGTCTGTTTCCGCGCTGTATCACTGTCTGACTTCACCCTCCCGTGGTTTCAATGATTAACAATGATCCTGTTCTCAAGTCACTCACCTCCTTGTACCAATATTTCAGCAGACGAATCAAGTCTTTAACTTTTGCCGGATGCCGTTTCACAAATTCTCTCTGAAGTTCAGTGAAGCAGGGAGAGAATTCTCCATCCATGACCTTATTTTCATTTACAAAATTGATTAACTTGAGATGCGCAACACTGAAATTGCACTGTGGTGCTGGAAGAAATTAAATGATTAATGGGAGATGGTCAAAAGGCAATTCCTTAACAAAAGCTGTCCTATAAACTCATCCAAGACTAAGCAGGCCATGAGTAATAGGAGCAGAATTAGGCCATTTGGCCCATCAGGTCTACCCCGCCATTTAATCATGGCTGATCTATCTCTCCCTCCTAACCCCATTCTCCTGACTTATCCCCATAACCCCATACAGTGTTGCATTTTAATCAGTCTCAGGTTAGGTTTTCACCTTCAAAGAGATTAACAAGCAACCTTCCAAGGGGTTATCTGTAAGTTTAACCCAAGGTGGCTTTAACCTGGATGACACACAAAGGTTCTGATGGTAAAACCAGCTGCCCTCGAACCCGTCCGTCCACGGTTTTGAAGGGTATTTGTACACTGCCAGACAGCAATGATATAGATTTAAGTTTAATCAGTACTATATAAAGGTACAATCAAGTCAAACTCAAGTAAAATAGATGGAGCAAAGAGTGTGACTATGGATCAGCTCAGTGTCTTAGTGGAGAGCGACGGCATATTGACAGAAGATTGCAGCCTGAGATTTCATCTGGAAGATGAACCTTCTGTGGTCATTAGACGCAAGGAGAATACCTCCTAATTGTCACTTAGTTTAGTTTAGAGATACTGCATGGGACCAGGACCTTCGGCCCACCGAGTCTATGCCGTTCACAATAGTTCAATGTTATCCCACTTTCTCAGTCACTCCCTACACACTAAGGGCAATTTACAGAGGCTAATTAACCTATAAACATGCGTGAGGAAACCGGAACACCCGGCGAAAACCCACACGGTCCAGGGAGAACGTGCAAACTCCATACCGACAGCACCAGAGGTCAGGATTACACCCGGGTCTCTGGCACTATGAGGCAGCAGCTCTACCAGCTGTGCAAATCATTCTGCCTAGAAAGAAAAAATATATCATTTTGACAAGTCTTCCAATCAAAAGCTAATTCCAGATGCCAAGGAACTGAACACCAGAAATACTTTTAACTAACAATGGGACATTGGTGGGACCAAATCAGACCAGCTTCACTCTTCCCATCTTTCAAGGTGAACAGTGGAGGCTGACAGAAGGTTCCAAATTACATTTAAGATGCAAGAGCTGCCTGAGGAGATAATTGAGGCAGGTACTATCACAATATTTGACCAGGTACATGGATAGGAAAGGTTCAGAGGGATATGGGCCACATGCAGGCAGGAGGGACAAATGGAGATGGGGCACCTTGGTCAGTGTGGGCCAGTTGGGCTGAAGGGCCTGTTTCAATGCTGTATGATTCCATGTAATAATACTTTTAATTCTATGTCACATGAAATTGCTATAAATTCTTACTTAATGCATCATAGGTTGGCAGAACATCAAATTCCACACTCTCTGAACTCTTTTTCGATTGCAATATGAAGCTCATAGATTTGGGTGGGTTATTGCTTGAACCTATCGTGATTTGAATATCATGAATCTCATATGCAAGGCTTCTGGAGCACTTTTCCAGCATTTTCCGAATTTCCTCCAGGATTTCCTGCCTGTTGGCTCTCTGGTCCTGGAAACTTTTGAAGCAACTGAGAAAGATGACAAGATCGGCATCCGAACTATTTTTTAAAGCTGTTCCTTTCCCCGACGATCCACCCTGACAACAACAAAAAGGAAAAAAAATATTCATAATTGTTTTAATATTTGCAAACTTACACATTCTGGGTAGATGATATAAAAAATGCCATTCCTTTCAATCTTCATCATAATTCAGAATTAGAAACTTTGTTATCGACTTTGCTCATTTTCTATCCATCAATTCTCCCGACGTTGAAGCTTCCAGGGAGAAGGCAGGAGAATGGGGCTGAGAGGGAAAGATAGATCAGCCATGATTGAATGACAGAATACACCCGGTGGGCCGAATGGCCTAATTCTGCTCCTGAAACTTATGAACCTACGACTCTTTCGCAAGTATAGGGATCAGAGTTACTCCAGCACTTTGTGTTTTTTTGTTTATAAACCAGCATCTGCAGTTCCTCGCGCCTACAAAGTACCACCAGAGCAGTCTCCACCAAATCCTCTACATGTTTGCAAGGATGTGCCATCCCATGTCAATAAAACGCCCCCATTCATAAACTAAAGACATTATTTTAAATAATTAATTGTGGTCAGCAGCGGTTACAATCTAAGCGACTCACCTTCACGGCTCTGATGACACTAATGTTGGGTTGATTCATGAAACATTGGTTCTTTAAAAACTCGCAGATTCTCTTCACGGCTTCCTTCATGCCGACATTGAACCCGCTGGGCTCCAAGTTTCTTTTAATGAAATCGTCCAGCTTCTTCACATCTGTGTGGTACAGGTCTCCGCCGTTTTCCATCGTTGATTTTCGCAGGCAGCGGCTTCTGGCTTCAACTCGGGCGCCGTGGATTCTGAAGTCGCTGATGCTCCAAATACACCGACCTCCTTATATTGCTGTCGCTGGCCCCTCCTTCAAATATTCAAAAATATATGCGAAGATAAACATCCCAGTGCAACACAATATTAGACACGTCCTGATCTGGGCACTAATCTTCAACCAGTGGTCAAACTACAGCCCCACCCCCTCTATGATCCGTTTCAGTGGAAATTATCAGGCTTGCGGTTTCATGCGCCAGTTTCTGTGAATTTCGAGTTCTCCCTCCTCCCGTCCATAAGGGTACTGACCCAAAAAAAATAACACAAAGTACTGGAATAACTCGAAGGCTAAGTGAGGTGACAAGTATAGCTGGGACATGTTGGCTGGTGTGGGCAAGTTGGGCTGAAGGGCCTGCTTCCATGCTGTATCAGTCTATGACTCTAAGGTAGAATCTCTGGAGATCATGAAGGTGATGTTTCGGGTCAGGATCTTTGTTCAGACTTGGTCTCCAGGTTCCCCTTCTGTATCTTTCGTTTCCCCCTCCCCTGACTCTGGTCTGCAGAAGGGTCTTGATCAAAAACGTCACCTATTCCTTTTCTCCAGAGATGCTGCCTGACCAGCTGAGTTACTCCAGCATTTTGTGTCTATATCCAAGTATCTGAACAGTGTGCTGGGGGAACTCAGCGGGTCAGGCATCATCTGTTGAGGGAATAGGACAGGCGATCACTTGACCCTAAACATTGTCCTTCCATTCCCTCCACAGTAGAGGTCAGCCCTCCAGACTACAACGGCACCTCCCTTGTCGGCGGGTTTAATGACAGTGTCTCTAAGTGAGTGGGGGGGCCGTGTGTTCAGAGGGGGCGAGATTGGAGTTGGTGAGGAGGGGTAGAGAAGCTGAGCCGAAACGTCACCTATCCATGTTCTCCAGAGATGCTGCCTGACCCACTGAGTAACTCTAGCACTTTGTGTCCCTCTGTGTAAACCAGCATCTGCAGTTCCTTGTTTCTACATAAAACTAATTGCTCCGTTTCTTTTCTTACAAAACCACATGCCCCAGTTACCACTTGGTAAGGTTGGCGTCCCTTTGCAGCAGGACTCCTCTGACATGCTGTAGAAACAAGGAACTGCAGGTGTTGCTTTATCCCAAAGGTAGTCACAAAGTGCTGGAGTAACTCAGCTGACCAGGCAGCATCCCTGGAGAGAAGGAAGGGGTGACGTTTCAGGTCAGGTCTGCCCTTTTTCACCAGAGATGCTGCTTGACCTGCTGAGTTACTCCAGCACTTTGTGTTTCGTTGTCCCAAACATCCAGCTCTCTCTCTTCCCGTCGATCAACCTGTATGTCTGTCTGCACAGCTCACCATTTCTTCCACCAAGCAATAAGTGATACGGAAGATAGACACAAAAAGCTGGAGTAACTCAGCGGGTCAGGCAGCATCTCCGGAGAGAAGGAATGGGTGACGTTCTCTGGTCGAGACCCTTCTTCAGACAGTCTTTTCACCAGATGCTGCCTGACCCACTGAGTTGCTTTGAATCCTTATGGGAATAAATACATAGTTGGGCCCACAAACACCAATTTTGCAGGACAGAAGCTGTTCTTGGGAGGAAAGGGGAGAAGGTAATAATTTTCCATTCCAGTCTGTCTGCTTCAATGTGAGGGAGCTAATTCAAGAGATTTGGGGATTCCAGATCCCTTGACCTCTCATGGTCTTTAAGTAGCTGTTCAAATCAGAGACACCCTGGCCGTGCTTGTGTGAATGTGCGATGGATGGTTTTACTGCGATGTGGAAAAGTTGTAAAAATAACTGTGTCGGCTCTTAGACTAAATTGACTCATTTTCAGATAGCGACAAAAGGTAAAATAGCATTTACCTCGTAACGAAATACATACAAGCAAGTCACAGAGGTTACAACCTCGCTTATGGGCTTTGGTTTAGTTTTAGCAATGGTGTTCAAACAGGCCCTTTGGCCCATTGCATCCGTGCCGACCAACGATCACCCGTATATTAGCTCTATGTTATCCCACTTTCACATCCTACACACTAAAGGGCCATTTACAGAAGCCAATGTACCTGGGAGCAATGTTCAGCATGCAGACGTGGGGACCATAACAGGGGTTGTTGGTTGATTATCAGTTCAATACATGTGATCTCAGTGGTTTCACTGTTGTCAACTTCTCTTGCTTCTTGTTCCACCAACATGATGAGCTGAATCAACTCCCATCATGTATGAATCCCCCTTGCATATTAACTGCAGTGGAAGTGCAGAACTTAACGGACAAGTATTCGGCATAACTCATAACAGATAAAGGACACAAGTTAATATAAGAACTCTGATTGAAGAAATTAACCAGGTAATCTTTCAAACATTATTACAGCTTTTATTTATCCATGCTGAATTACACAAAGATTGGCATTTAATTGAATTCAGATTCAGATTCAACTTTAATTGTCATTGTCAGTGTACAGTACAGAGACAACGAAATGCAGAATTAAAGTAGAGCTACTTTCCTGGCAGCTAGACTAGGCTACCGTCTTCTATAATAGAAAGTCAATGTAAAAATATGAAGTATAAAGAGTCTGAAGAAGGGTCCCGTCCCAAAACGTCACCTATCCATGTTCCTCAGAGATGCTGCCCGTCCTGCTCAGTTACACCAGCATTTGATGTCTTTCTTTGGTCAACGGGCATCTGCAGTTCCTTGTTGCTGCCACCTTCTATACTGTACTCATGAGGATTTCCAGAAAAATAATTTAGTCCAATCAAGTGAATCCCTTTATGATCCTTAGAGCTACATGTCCCTCCATATCTATGAGCTTATCTAAAAACCCTCTTAAACACTATATCCTCCACCACCATCCCCTGCAGCGTGTTCCAGGCACCCACCATCCCCTGTGTGAAAAAAGGTGCACATTTCCTTTTTAACTTTCCCCCTCAACTTAAAGCTACGGTTAAGAGATACAACACGGAAACAGGCCCTTTGGCCCATCGAGTCTGTGCCGAACACCTATCCTCGTGCAGTAGCACTATCCTACATACCATCTTTTACCAAAGCCAAACAACTTACAAACCTATACATCTTTGGAGTGTGGGAGGAAACCGGAGCACCCGGAGAAGGCACGTGCGGTACAAACTCCGTACTGGCAGCACCCGTGGTCAGAATCGAACCCGGGACTCTGGTGCTGTAGGACAGCAACTCTACCGCTGCGCCACCGTGCCATCTGTTTACAAAAATGAATCTGTGTCTCAGTACATTCGGTGACATTACAAAGTGTCATTGATTACCAACCCCCTTCACTTTCACCCTTTCAGATGTGCACCCCTTTTACCAAGTCTCCCCTTAATCCTCTCTGCTTCAGGGAGAATGCCTCTTGGTTCACCACTCCCATACAAGATTCCCACTCAGAAATAGTGATAATCAACTTTACACCAAAAATCAGCAGTTAAATATGTTGGATAATTCTGTGAAATACGATTAGGAATTACATTTCTGATAAATATGTTTACAGTGATTTGCGGCGATTGCCATTTCGACATCTCTCTCCAATGCTCCAGTATTGATTCCTTGCGCAAATCTTTTTGTTAAAGCACGGTGCACCAACTGGGGTCTTGTGTGCGTGTATCCTGCAGCATGTTGTCATTCCATTCCAGGTGACTATTGGATGTCACAGGCTGTAAAAACACAAACATAAACAAGGATTGTTACCCTCTGCTCTGCTATAATCTTGCTGTACAGATAGAGCTGCTGCTTCACAGCGCCAGAGACCCGACTTTGATCTTGACCATGAATGCTCTATGTGTGGAGTTTGCACGTTCTCCCTGTGACCGTGTGGGTTTCCACCATGTGCTCCGATTCCCACCCATGTCCCAAAGATGTGCGGGTTTGTTGGTTAATTGGCTTCTGTAAATAGTCACTAGTGTGTAAGGAGTGGATGCGAACGTGGGTTAGAACATGGAACTGAAGTGATCGATGGTCGGCGTGGACTCGATGGGCTGAATGGCCTGTTTCCATTCTGTATCTCTGAAAACTGAAACTCAAAATACCAATTAGTCTACGTTAGTGTACAAAATCATGAGAGAAATCTAACTTCATGGTGTCTCCCAAGGACCTTTCCCACCCCAGTCATTCCCTCTTCTCCCCAATCCCATCGGGCAGAAGATACAAAAAATTGAAAGCATGTACCACCAGACTCAGAACCAGCTTCTTCCCCTCTGTTATCAGAATTCTGAACATTCATAGAGTCAATCAAACGTACAATAGGCAGAGCAAAGAGAAAAATATCGAACTGCAGAATTCTGTAGCATTGCACCCCCAGAGATAAAGTTCAATGACGGCAATAAGGCCCTTCGGCCTAACTTGTCCACATCAGCCAACAGTTCCCATTTACACAAGTCCCACCTACCTGCTTTTGGCCCATATCCCTCTAAACCTGTCCTATCCATGTACCTGTCTAAATGTTTCTTAAACATAGGTAAATGCTTCTTAAATGTTCCTCCCATAAGCTAGGGTGCAGTCATAATCTTCCAACCCACCTCATTGCAGGCATTGAACTTTGTCTCTGGAAGTGCAATGCAAACAAAAGCTTTTCACCATTATCTCGATACATGTGGCAATACTAAACCGATACCAATGCCATTGCATGTTCCCTGTGATATTTTACCTTAACATTCCAGGAGTTGACATTCTGCACACAGTTCTGCTGTAAACATCTCTTGGCCTCTTCTGCCACTAGATCCCATCTCGCTGCTGCAGCAACGTTATTTGTTGGATCTGCGGGGTCAAGGATCATTGGCCTAAGGGTTCAAACACATAAGAATCAGCAGCCAAACACAGTTTTACTAGCTCGTTCTGTACACCACAGAATCCTTTGGGAATTATCCCTTGAGCAAATCTTTTTTTTATTTTTTTTTAATTTATTAGAAGTAGTGTACATTACAATAATATAAGCCAAAAATAACATAATACACTTCACATTTTAAACTTTAAAAAGAAGAAAAGTAGAGAGTTAAATAGGATAGTGTGTGAAAGAGTGATCAAAAGAGACCCTTAGAAACGAAAAATTCGAAAAAGAGTTAAGAAGCAGGCCCTAGAAAAAGTAAAAGAGAAAAAGAAAAAGAAGATATATTAAAAGTAAAAAAAAGAGATTGAGCAAACCTTTAAGGCTGCTTATCCTTTCATCGATTCCTTGTTGCCTCCTGACCTTCTGTACCCTAGTAGACTAAATACTGAGGACATCTGGGGTCACAGTTTAAGGATAAAGGGGAAATCTTTTAGGATCGAGATGAGGAAAACCTTTTTCACACAGAGAGTGGTGAATCTGTGGAATTCTCTCCCGCAGAAGGTAGTTGAGGCCAGTTCATTGGCTATATTTAAGAGGGAGTTAGATGTGGCCCTTGTGGCTAAAGGGATCAGGGGGTATGGAGAGAAGGCAGGTACAGGATACTGAGTTGGATGATCAGCCATGATCATATTGAATGGCGGTGCAGGCTCGAAGGGCCGAATGGCCTACTCCTGCACCTATTTTCTATGTTTCTATGTTTCCTTCCCATTTCAAATAACCTTTCACTGTGCTGTGTTTAAGAAGGAACTGCAGATGCTGGAAAATCGAAGGTAGACAAAAGTGCTGGAGAAACTCAGCGGGTGCAGCAGCATCTATGGAGCGAAGGAAATATGCAACGTTTCGGGCCGAAACCCTCTTGCTGTGTTGATTCTAGAATTCCAGAAAGGGCAATTATGGTTTGAACATCACTTACTTAGGTTCTTTAAGTTTGTTTTTCAGAAATCTGCCAATGCTGTCAGAGTCAAAGTTGTAGTTTGTGGTCCAAAATATCCAAAGGTCTTTGTACTGGACAATCAGTTCCAGAACGGTGCGAAATCCTTCCGCGGTGTTGAAATTTACCCCCTTCTCAGCGCTCTCCCATGCATAGATGATCAGCAGCTCGAGAGCATACTTCGGTGGTAAATACTCTCCGGTTCTCAGTTGGCCTTTGCAGGGGCGACGGACTTTCTGTTAGATAAAAAATAAATCAACATTTGATCCTTCCGCCCTTGGACTGTCTCTTTCTTGTTTGAATAACTTCAGGGCCGGATAGCTCAGTCGGTAGAGCACCAGACTTTTAATCTGAGGGTCCAGGGTTCGAGTCCCTGTTCAAGCGGTTACTTTACAGAAAGCAATGTGGTGCAGCGGTAGAGTTGCTGCCTTACAACGCCAGATGCTGTCTGTACGGAGTTTGCACATTCTCCCTGTGGTAGTGTGTTTTCTCCGGGTGCTCTGGTTTACTCCCACAGATTAACTGTAAATTGTCCCTAGTGTTTAGGTTAGAACTAGTGTACGGGTGATCACTGGTCAGCGCAGACTTGGTGGGCCGAAGGGCCTGTGTCCAGGCTGCATCTCTAAACTAAACCAGTTAAAATGAAGGAACGTACCGCCATACATTAAAGAACATTATCGGCAAATTAAAGAACTATTCACTCAGGTGGAAAATTCAACTTTAACATAGTTAACAAAAATATTAACAAAGGGATGAGATTAATTATTAAGGTCTTGGGTGCATTGTTCAGTTCAGTTTAGTTTAGAGATACAGCTTGGATACTGGTTAGTTCCAGGACCAGGGGCCTCCTGTGGGGGCTATGGGTGAGTGGTGGAATATTGCGTTGGGGAAACGGGTGAGTGGTGGAATATTGCGTTGGAATGGGTTGCGTTAGGGGACCAGGCCTCCCGTGTGACAGGGACCCAACGGGTCCCAGTTGGTCCAGTTGGTGTTAAATTTAAACCAAAGGTACAAGGGGTTGCAAGGAGAATCCTTCTATACAAAGATTTGTTACATTCTGGAAACACTGCTTGTAGGGGTGGCTGGAACAGAATGAGTCCGTTTCTTCAAAAGGAAGTCACAAAGCACTGCAAATGCTAATTTACATTGAAAAAACCCATAGTGCTGGAGTAACTCAGCTGGTCAGGCAACATCTCCGGAGGACACGGATAGACGACGTTTCACATTCGGGCTCTTTTTCAGTCTGGTTAGAGTAGGGGGAGAAAGCTGGAAAAGGAGGGGGCAGGACAAAGTCTGGCAAGTGATGGGTGGATACTAGTTGGGGGGGGGGTTAATTGACAGATGGATGGACAAAGGCTAGAAATGAAAAGGGTGTAGGATAAGGAGAGAAGAGGAGTGAAACGAGAAGCCGGAGAGAGGGATGGTTGGAAGGGGATAGGGGGAGGGGAACAGGGGGATGGGAACAGGGGGATGGGATAGTGAAACAATCAGGTGAGTGCATAGTGGGGCTGGATGGCGACTTGAGAGAGAATCATTTACAGGGCTATAGGGAACAGCAGGGGTATAGGACTAACAAGATTCATTCATTGGTACCTGACATGGACAAATGTACCACAACAATGTGATTTGATCTGCACTTGCACTTCCAAAAGCAATTCAACTTATATAGCAGTAAACACCTCATCATAGAACAATTTCAGAAGCCGTCTCCAAATATACCTCAGTATACCAATACTTCACAAGTCGGATAAGGCTTTTCAGTTTAGTGGGTCGGAACTTTATAAAGTCCCTCTGGAGTTCGGTGAAGCATGTTGAGAATTCTCCCTCACGTTCTCCGGTAGCAATGAGATCTTCATAGACCTGATTCTTCACGCCAGTCCATGGCGGTGGACCTTCAGGACAAAAAAGTGACCTTTTATTGCTTAGATACTGACAATTGATGTAATATTAAACTTACTACGTTGTTTGTCATTGAAGAAACGATATATAAACATTAGGAAACCTTGGGAGCATCCATCTATGGTATTTCATAGAAACATAGTAAATGGGTGTAGGGGTAGGCCATTCGGCCCCTCGAGCCTGCACCGCCATTCAATATGATCATGGCCTTATTCTTAAACTGTGGCCCCTGGTTCTGGACTCCCCCAACATTGGGAACATGTTTCCTGCCTCTAGCGTGTCCAAACCCTTAACAATCTTATATGTTTCAATGAGATACCCTCTCATCCTTCTAAACTCCAGACTGTACAAGCCCAGCCGCTCAATTCTCTCAGCATATGACAGTCCCGCCATCCCAGGAATTAACTTTGTAAACCTACGCTGCACTCCCTCAATAGCAAGAATGTCCTTCCTCAAATTAAGGGACCAAAACTGCACACAATACTCCAGGTGTGGTCTCACTAGGGCTCTGTACAACTGCAGAAGGACCTCTTTGCTCCTATATTCGATATTTCTACGCATGTATTATAACGTTGTCTACACTGTAAAGAAATTATTTGGGACTTTCTTGCAAACTCAAGAGAGAAATCACTATAAATGAAAGTTGTCCTTTTATGTAATCAAAAGAATATCATATTTTGCATTGAACCGCTTATTTTCAATGTGTTCAAAGCCTCATACCTAAGGCATCAAATGCAGGGAGAACATCGACCTCAACAAAATCAGACGATTCTGTCAATTTAAACAGGAGGTTCAGCGAGCGAGGAGAAGACAAAGCAGGAATTATTCTGGGCTGTGACATTTTGATCTGATGTCCAATGTTTTTCTCATATTTCAACAACAGTTCACGAATGTTGCTCAAAATGTCGGCCCGGTTTTTCTTTTGGTCATCAAAACACTTGAAGTAGTTGAGAAAGACAACCAAATCCGCATCAGAGCCATTTTTTACAGCTGTTCCTTTTCCAAGGGAGCCACCCTACAAGATGAGGCAAAACAACAATACAACCTTTTCAATAAATGATTTTTAGTTTTCGTTTCATTTAGAGATATAGCATGTATCTCTTTGCAGTGCGGGAGGAAACCGGAGCACCCGGAGAAAACCCACGCGATCACGGGGAGAAGGTACAAACTCCGTGCAGCCAACAACCAACGTCAGGATCGAACCTGGGTCTCTGGCAACCGGGGCACGTGGGAAATCCATGCAGTCACAGTGTGAACGTGCAAACTCCACACACAGACAGCACCCGAGGTCAGGATCAAACTCGGGTCTCAGTGGCTGCGATGCGACACAGCAGCTCTACCAGCCGCGCCAACTGTGAAATGATCACAATTCTCTCTCATACCTCCTCACCTCCACCACACAACCGGGAGAAAGACACTTTTTAAGCAGTTCTGGTCTTTGGTTAAGATTGTAGAACTCACACACGCACCAGTGATCCTGGGACCCTCTTTGTTTACCATAATCTACTGCATCGGCTGTTCCAGGTGTGGACTCCGATACATCGGCGAGACCAAGCGCGGGCTCGGCGATCGTTTTGCTGAACACCCCCGCTCAGTCCGCCTAAACCCACCTGATCATCTGTAAACACTTTAACTCCCCCTCCCATTCACACACTGACCTTTCTGTCCTGGGCCTCCCCCATTGTCTGTGAGGCCCAGCACAAATTGGAGGAACAGCACTTGATATTTCTCTAGGGAAACCTACACCCCAACGATATGAATATTGTCTTCTCTAAGTTCATTGCTTTCCTTCTCTCTCCATCCCTCCCCCTTCCCAGTTCTCCGACCAATCTGACTGTCCGCCTGATTACATTTTATCTGTTTACTTTGTTGTCACCTTCTCCTAGCTATCATTGCTATTCTACATTTTCCTTAACCTGCATCTCTTTTGATGTCTCATTTTCACCCTTACCCTTACCACCTTAGCCTTCCTTATTTCTGTCTCCCTCTCCCCCGAATCTCAGTCTGAAGAAGGGTCTCGACCCGAAACATCATGCATTCCTTCTCTCCAGAGATGCTGAGTTACTCCAGCACTTCATGCCTATTTTCTGTACCATTGCCTATTTCCATTCAGTGTACAATTGTGTCACCTCACCTTCACGGTTTTACTGATTTTATAGGGACATTGTTCCTTTAAGAAGGTACAAATCTTGTCAATGGTCTTAGCCGCTAGTCTCAAAAAATCATCATCAGGTTGGAGCTGTGAGCAAATAAATGTGTCCAGATTGCGGGCTTGTGTTTGATACAAATCCATAATTCTTTTCTGTAATAAAGGAAAAGATAGAATTCAGCAAAGTTAACTTCGATAGGAGCTCTGAAGAGAATCACAAAATCCTTAATGTGTGAAATTAGATCATTCAGTTTACAGAGTCAATGCCGTGCTGGAAGAACTCAACAGGTCAGGCAGCATCTGCGGGGAGAATGGATTGGCGATGTTTCCAGTCACAGAGTGATACAGCGTGGAAACTGGCCATTCGGCCCAGCTTGCCCACACCGACCAACATGCCCATCTACACTAGTGCCACCTGCCTGCGTTTGGCCCATATCCCTCTAAACCTGTTCTATCCATGAACTTGTCTACATGTTTCTTAAACGTATTGACAGTACCTGCCTCAACTACCTCCTCCTGCAACTTGCTCCAAACACCCAAAGTTACCCCTTAGATTCCTATTAAATCTTTCGTATGGCGGTGGTGGGCGCTGGACAAGGGACTATAGCAAGAACCAGAGGCCACAGCCTCCGAATAAAGGGGAAAAGATTCATAAGGAATCTGAGGGGTAGCTTTTTAACACAGGTGGGTGTATGGAACGAGCTGCCACAGGATGTAGTTGAGGCAGTGACTATCATAGCGTTTAAGAAACAGACAGGTACATGGATAGGACAGGTTTAGATGGACATAGGCCAGACACGGGCAAGTGGCACTAGTGTAGATGGGACATGTTGGCCGGTGTGGGCAAGTTGTGCCGAAGGGCCAGTTTCTACGCTGTATCACTCTGTGACTATGAACCGTGATAAGTTCGCTATTAATAACCGCGGTGTTAGTACAAATAAACAATAATGACTTTGAGCGGCTGCGGTTGTTTTGGCGGCTTGGTCCGGAGCAGCGGCGGGACATTGAGCGCTCGGTGCCGGGGTCGGCAGCGACTCTCTACCGCTCTGCCGATGCTCTCTCCGGGCTTCTCTCGCCTCGTCTCGTCCTTCTCTCGGTCTGAGGACGGACCCGGAGAGGCGGCACCTCGGTGCAGATTCAGGCAACGCCAATGAACTAAATGTATGAACTTAAATATATATCTATATAATGCCACGAACTAAAGACAACTCACCTTCACTGTGCACAGGCTTTGTTTCCTGGTGGAAGTGAGCCCAACAGGGAAGTTTGTTTTTAATCGCCGTTGGTTTCTATTCACTTGTGTTCTGCCTGAGTTTCGATTCAGGAGTGTGACATCTGTCAGAAGTAACAGCCCAGCTGCGGCTGACTCATGATGACAAACGTGGAAGGGCAGAGAATGGCTTTGATGCCAGCAATACTAAAACAAGCTACTGGAAGAGATCAGTGGGTCAAGCAGCATCCGTGGAGGCAATGTTATGGTTTAGTTTAGTGTTGTGATACAGAGCGGAAACAGGCCCTTGGGCCCACCGAGTCCGTACCGACCAGCGGTCACCCCGCACACTAGCCCTCTCCTACACACTCTAGGGACAATTTACAATTATACGTCTTTGGAGTGAGGGAGGAAACCTGAGCACCCAGAGAAAGGCCACGCGGTCACGGGGAGAAGGTCAAATATGAATGAATGAAGGGTACTATTATCACATGTGGCATTTCCCACTGAGATTCATCATTTTACCTGCACAAGTATGCAAAGAGTCGCCACACATTTCAGCTTAGTTTAGCTTTGTGATACAGCACGGAAACAGGCCCTTCGGCCCACCGAGCCTGCACCGACCAGCGATCCCCGTACACTTACACTCTCCTACACACACTAGGGACAATTTACAATTATACCAATGCCAATTAACCTACAAATACCTGTACGTCTTTGGAGCGTGGGAAGAAAGCGGAACATTCATTTTGAGGGGACTAGAATATAAAAGCAAGGATGTAATGCTAAGGCTTTATAAGGTGCTGGTCAGATGACATTTGGAATATTGTGAGCAGTTTTGGGCTTCATATCTGAGGAAGGAAGTGCTGGCATTGGAGAGGGTCCAGAGGAGGTTGATTGGGTTGATGTTTGAGGATTATTTGACGGTACTGGGCCTTTACTCGCTGGAGTTTAGAAGGATGTAGTGAGATCTCATTGACATCTACTGACTAATGAAAGGCCTAGATAGAGTGGATGTGGAGAGGATGTTTCTAGACTTAAGACTTTAGAGATACAGCATAGTAACAGGCCCTTTGACTCATCGAGTCCACTGATACACCTCACGCTGCCTCGGCAAGGCCACCAGCATAATCAAAGATGAGTCACAGCCCAGCCACTCCCTGAAACTGTCCCTGAAAACGCACACCTCCAGGTTCAGGGACAGTTTCATCCCAGCTGTGATTAATTGATTGATTGATTATACCTTTAATAATCCTTTACAGGAAATTACAGTGCCACGACAGCTTCAAGACAGACATAACACCACACATTTCCTCAAATGGCTTCCATACTTAACAAGTTAAAATACAAGTTAAAATACAAGTTAAAATACAATTAATTAAAAAAAAGTGCAGTTATTTATGCGCATTATATAACCTTATAGCAGCTGGTAAACAGGACTTCCTATGTCTCTCAGTTTTGCACATTGGTGCAATCAGCCTCTGACTGAAGATGCTGCTCTTGATCACCTTCAGGGCATGGAGTGGGTGAGTGGGGTTGGTCATTATTGAACCCAGTTTGTTCAGAGTTCTGGCCTCTGCCACCTGCTGGACCGTTCGTTGCTCAGCCCCGACCACTGAGCCGGCCTTCCTGATTAGCTTGTCCAGTCTGTTTTTGTCCGCTATGCGGGCGCCATCTCCCCAACAGGCCACAGCAAAAAACAGAGCACTGGCCACCACTGAATGGTAGACACTGCACAGTAGGGGTTGGCAGATGTTAAATGACCTCAGCCTCCTTAAAAAATACAGTCGGCTTTGTCCCTTCCTGTACACCGCCTCCATATGACACTTCCAGTTCAGCTCACTGTCAAACTGCACCCCAAGGTACCTGTGGTTAGCGACCACCTCCACCTCAGTGCCCTTAATGGTGATTGGTGTTGCTTGAGTCCTCCTCCTCCCCCTCCTGAAGTCCACAACTATCTCCTTGTTTTTTTTGGTGTTAAGATGGAGGTTATTGTGTGCACTCCACTCCACAAAGTTACTTATTATGTCTCTATACTCCTCCTCATTGCCCCCTTTAATGAGGCCGACAACAGCTGTGTCATCCGAAAACTTCTGCAAAAAGCAGCTGTTGGTGTTATATTGGAGATCCGCTGTGTAGATGGTAAACAGGAACGGAGCCAGCACAGTTCCTTGTGGAGCCCCTGTGCTGCTCAAGATGATGCCCGAGACACTGTTCTGTAGGCGCACGTACTGTGGTCTGAGGGAAAGGTAATCCAAACACCACAGTACCAGTGATGGATCCACTTTCATCTTCTCCATCTTCTCCCCTAGCAGTCGGGGCTGAATTGTGTTGAAGGCGCTTGAGAAGTCAAAAAATGTAATCCTTACAGATGCATCAGTAGTGTCCAAATGTGTGTACACCCTCTGCAGCATGTAAATGAGGGCATCGTCGACACTGATGTTAGGCTGATATGCAAACTGTAAAGGATCCATTTGATTTGACACACTAGTCCTGATGTAGGAAAGGACAAGTCTCTCAAATGTCTTCATTATATGTGAAGTGAGCGCTACTGGTCTGTAGTCATTGTGGAGAGTGGGATGGGTCTTCTTTGGGACAGGTACCAGGCAAGATGTTTTCCACAGCCTTGGAACCCTCTGTAGACGCAAGCTCAGGTTGAACAGGTGTGTTAGAATACCACACAGCTCTGAAGAGCAAGTCTTCAGTAGCCTTGGGCTAGTGTCATCAGGCCCCACTGCTTTCCCTGGCTTCAGTCTGTCCAGCATCACCTTGACCTGAGCAGTATGAAGAGTCATGGGTGGGACTGCCGGTGGAGTGGGAGGTGGAAAGAGGGGACTCCGTACAGGTGACATCTCAGGAGTGTTGGAGAGAGGGATGGGAGGTGGAGAGGAAGCAGCAATGGTTAGCAGACCAGGTGGGGGAGGCTGGGGTGGTGTGGGGCAGTCAAATCTGTTGAAAAATCTGTTCAGATCATCAGCCAGACTCTGTTCACCATCAGGCAGTGTACCACCATTCTGCTTCATGCCCGTGATCTTTCGCATTCCAGCCCATACCTGCTTCACACCATCTTGCTGCAGCTGTCGTTCTAATTTGAACCTATAGGCTTCTTTCCCCTCCTTAATCCTCACCTTCAGTTCCTTTTGAAGTTCTTTGATTTTATTCCTGTCGCCCTCCCTGAAAGCCTTTTTCTTCTCATTTAGTAAGGCCTTCAGGCTGCTGGTAATCCAAGGTTTGTTATTAGGGTAGCAACGAATTACCCTGGGTGGCATGATGTCATCATAACAGAAATTGATGTAATGGGTAATGCATTCTGTTAGTCCATCAATGTCTTCCCCATACTCCTCACAGAACACATCCCAATCTGTTGTCTCAAAACAATACCTCAGGGCTTCATCTGCCTCAGGATACCAGTCTCTTGATGTTCTGATGGTGACAGGCAGCCTCTTGGCAGCTGGTGTGTAGGAGGGAGAGAGATGTAGCATGTCGTGGTCTGATCGACCAAGAGGGGGCAGTGCAGTACATTTGTATGCATTTTTGACATTTGCATACAAAAGATCCAGCGTTTTATCACCTCTGGTTGTACAGTCAATAAACTGTTTAAAAGTGGGCAAAGTCTTAGAGAGACAGACATGGTTATAATCTCCAGACACAACAATGAACGCCTCTGGGTACTTGGACTGGAGTCCCGCTATAGTGGTGTGCAGCACGTCACACGTGACTTCCGCCTTGGCAGATGGAGGAATATAAACAACAATGGCTACCACCACAGTGAACTCCCTGGGTAGGTAATATGGTCTTAAACTAACCGCTAAAAGTTCAATGTCCTTGTTGCATATCCGTTCTTTGATAGTAGCGTGATTAGGGTTACACCACTTGTTGTTGACGAGCAGTAAAAGCCCCCCACCTTTCTGCTTACCGCTCGCTCCGGTGTCCCTGTCCGCTCGTATCGACCTGAAGCCGGTGAAACTGATCAAAGAATCGGGCGTGTGTTCCGTCAGCCACGTCTCTGTCAGGCTAACAATGCTGCTCTCCCGGTACACTTTCTGGTACCTGACCAGGGTTTCTAATTCGTCTAATTTGTTCGTTAGACAGCGAACATTTCCCATGGTGATAGATGGAAGGGCTGGTTTAAAAGTCTCTCTCCATGTTCTCGTCAACCTCCTCTGTTGATTAAGCAACTGAACCATCCTATCAACAAGTTGAGAGCGGTCCAGAGCTTCCATCTACCTCATTGGAGACCTACGGACTATCTTTAATTGGACTTGCCTGGACTTTATCTTGCACTAAACATTATTCCCTTTTTCCTATACCTGTACACTGTGGATGGCTCGTTTGCAATCATGTATTGTCTTTCCGCTGACTGGTCAGCTAGTAACAAAAGCTTTTCACTGTACCTTGGTACACATGACAATAAACTCAATGAAACTAAACAAAGATTCAGTGTGCTCAACATTCCAGACACATTATACATCTTCTAATCTGCCTCCGCTGGAATCTTCCAGTGAATGGCTAACCGGGTTTAATTATTTATGTTTTGGTGCAGGCATTTGGTGTTTTGTTTAGAGATACAGCGCGTAAACAGGCCCTTCGGCCCACCAAGTCCGTGCTGACCCACGATCCACACACATTAATGTTATCCTACACACATTACGGACGATTTACAATTATACCAAGACAATTAACATACAAACCTGTACGCCTTTAGAGTGTGGGAGGAAACCGGAGATCCCGGGAGAAAACCCACGCAGGTCACGGGGAGAACGTGCAAACTCCCCACAGACAAGCACACGCAGTCAGGATTAAACCTCAGTCTCTGGCACTGTGAGTAGGTATGTTACAATACTTACCTTCAGCGGAGCTGCAATTTTTGAGAAAGTTATGGCCATTTGACTGTCCTTGATCACAGCTTTTGTGTTAAGTCAATGGAAAAGCAATAGGGAACAAGATGCTAATTTCCGAGTATGAAAATGGCCATATCTTTTTTAATACTGAAGACATGAAAGTGAATTAGGTGACAAATTAAACTTCTTTTTATGCTTTATCTGATGGGATAAATTACAGACGTGATTTTTTAAATCTCAAAATTTTGTAACATTGCTTCTGTAAGGCAGCAGCTCTACCCGCTGCACCTCTTTTGGTTTAAAGATACAGCATGTAAATAGGCCGTTGTCAGGCAAATTAAACTTGGCACTACTCGTAATTTATTTCACTTTATTTAAGCTTTAAGCAACTTATTTCTTGAATACATAAACTCAGCAACGTCTGGCAAACACGGCTGATTCCGCAGGCCTTTCCCATCCGAAACACTTCGCACATGCGCACACGCGCCCACTTCGTAGGCCCTTCGGCCCATCGAGTCCACGCCAACCATCGATCATCCGTTCACACTAGATATATGTTATCCCACTTTCTCATCCACTCCTTCCACGGCCTGGTGCTGGTCTGTGGGGTCAGGGTCGAGGGGTGGGTACGAGGAGGTGTCGAGAGTTGGCGCCTGGCCTCGACACAGTAGAGGTCAACCCACCAGACTACAACGGCACCTCCCTTGTCGGCGGGTTTAATGCCAGTGTCGCTAAGTGAGTGGGGGGGCCGTGTGTTCAGAGGGGGCGAGATTGGAGTGGGTAAGGAGGGGTAGAGAAGCTGAGCCGAAACGTCACCTATCCATGTTCTCCAGAGATGCTGCCTGACCCACTGAGTAACTCTAGCACTTTGTGTCCCTCTGTGTAAACCAGCATCTGCAGTTCCTTGTTTCTACATAAAACTAATTGCTCCGCTTCTTTTCTTACAAAACCACATGCCCCAGTTACCACTTGGTAAGGTTGGCGTCCCTTTGCAGCAGGACTCCTCTGGCATGCTGTAGAAACAAGGAACTGCAGGTGCTGCTTTATCCCAAAGGTAGACACAAAGTGCTGGAGTAACTCAGCTGACCAGGCAGCATCCCTGGAGAGAAGGAAGGGGTGACGTTTCAGGTCGGGACCCCACCTGCCCTTTTTCACCAGAGATGCTGCTTGACCTGCTGAGTTACTCCAGCACTTTGTGTTTCGTTGTCCCAAACATCCAGCTCTCTCTCTTCCCGTCGATCAACCTGTATGTCTGTCTTCACAGCTCACCGTTTCTTCCACCAAGCAATAAGTGATACGGAAGATAGACACAAAAAGCTGGAGTAACTCAGCGGGTCAGGCAGCATCTCCGGAGAGATGGAATGGGTGACGTTCTCTGGTCGAGACCCTTCTTCAGACACTCTTTTCACCAGATGCTGCCTGACCCACTGAGTTGCTCCAGCATTTTGAGTCTGTGGAGCAATTAGTTTCAAAGATTAGTTTTATCTTCGGTGTAAACATCCTTCCTGCCCCTCCCCCCAGAGAATGGTTCCAGGTTGACTCTGAAACAGGAATCCCCCGTGTTCTGTTTGATATTAACGGTGAAAATAAACATTAAACAAAAAACTCCCTTTCAAAGCCCAGGGAGCAACCTCGCCCAGAGTGTGGAGCCCCCTCTCTGTAGACAGTCAGACAACACAATTCAGACAAGAGAAAAAAAACAGTCCTTTCATTGTTTATTATAAATGAAGAACCCGGGGATAATCTATACATTGACTAAGGTTCGGACGAGTGGAGGACAAACGTTTACTTAGATCAAGTCAAGAGTCTCCCTCATTTTGAGCTAAAGTCAACAGAGCCTGACCTGCCAGCGTTTGATAACTTGGTTTCCATTTCCCCGTCATCGAGGTAAGTTTCGAGTTTCTATTTCCGTGTGTGACGCTGCAAATAACAAGTCAACATCAACTTCAGGAACTCAAACGTCAGCGACAACTATCGTCAGGCCAGGCGGCAAGTGCAACAAGAGAAACAGCGTTGACTATTCAGAAGGATCTTTGTCAAAACTGGCCGATGGTGAAAATAAGTTTTAAGTGAGGACACAAGGAACTGCAGGTGCTGTGTATTTACAGAAACAGACGCGAAAGGTAAAAAACTGGAAGACCGGTGGGGGCAGGACAAAGAAATAGTCATCAAGTTAAAGCGTTTGTCAGTCTGAAGAAGGGTCTGACCCAAAACGTCACCCATTCCTTCTCTCCATAGATGCTGCCTGTCCCGCTGAGTTACTCCAGCATTTTGTATCTGTCAAGTCTACTCCACCATTCAATCATGGCTGATCTATCTTTCCCTCTCAGCCCCATGTTCCTGCCTTCACCGCATAACCCCTGACAACCCAAACTACTCAAGAATCTGACAATCTCCACCTTAAAAAAATCCCCATTGACTTGGCCTCCACAGCCGTCTTTGGCAATGAATTCCAGATTCCCCACCTCCTGACTAAAGAAATTCCTCCTCATCAAATTTCTAAAGATACATCCTTTTACACTGAGGCTATGGCTCAGAATGTTTGTGTATGAATAGTCCACTGATCTGACAGTCCTCTGACTGTCTCTCAACCTCTGACAATTTAGTTACACTTGCTCAGGATGAACCCTGAGATGGACCATTGCATCCTGGATTTCCATCTCTCCCTAGTTTCATCCTGGAAAAAAGGTTTTGCCTGTCTACCCTCTCTGTGCCTCAAATAATGATATTGTTTTGACTTCCAGCTGTGCACTGTGATGGTTCTACAAACCCCTCAGTACAAGAGCAATCTTGAATAGTGCTTAAATGTTGATCTAGTCGTTCACACCCACACCATGGGAATAATGAGACCAGAAGGGTCTCGACCTGAAACATCTCCTATCCATGTTCTCCAGAGATCCTGACCTGCTGGGTTACTCTAGTGCTTTGAGTCCTTATGGGAATAAATACATAGTTGGGCCCACAAACACCAATTTTGCAGGACAGAAGATGTTCTTGGAAGGAAAGGGGAGAAGGTTATCATTATCCACTCCAGTCTGTCTGCTTCAATGTGAGGGAGCTAATTCAAGAGATTTTAGGGATTCCAGATCCCTTGACCTCTCATGGTCTTTAAGTAGCTGTTCAAATCAGAGACACCCTGGCCATGCTAGTGTGAATGTGCGATGGATGGTTTTACTGCGATGTGGAAAAGTTGTAAAAATAACTGTGTCGGCTATTAGACTAAATTGACTCATTTTCAGATAGCGACAAAAGGTAAAATAGCATTTACCTCGTTACGAAATACATACAAGCAAGTCACAGCGGTTACAACCTCGCTTATGGGCTTTGGTTTAGTTTTAGCAATGGTGTTCAAACAGGCCCTTTGGCCCATTGCATCCGTGCCGACCAACGATCACCCGTACATTAGCTCTATGTTATCCCACTTTCACATCCTACACACTAAAGGGCCATTTACGGAAGCCAATGAACCTGGGAGCAATGTTCAGCATGCAGACGTGGGGACCATACACAGGGATTGTTGGTTGATTATCAGTTCAATACATGTGATCTCAGTGGTTTCACTGTTGTCAACTTCTCTTGCTTCTTGTTCCACCAACATGATGAGCTGAATCAACTCCCATCATGTATGAATCCCCCTTCCATATTAACTGCGGTGGAAATGCAGAACTTAACGGATAAGTATTCGGCACCAAGTAACTCATAACAGATAAAGGACACAAGTTAATATAAGAACTCTGATTGAAGAAATTAACCAGGTAATCTTTCAAACATTGTTACAGCTTTTATTTATCCATGGTGAATTACACAAAGATTGGCATTTAATTGAATTCAGATTCAGATTCAACTTTAATTGTCATTGTCAGTGTACAGTACAGAGACAACGAAATGCAGAATTAAAGTAGAGCTACTTTCCTGGCAGCTAGACTAGGCTACCGTCTTCTAGGAAGTCTTGTATACCAGCTGCTATAAGGTTATATAATGCCCAAAAATAACTGCACTTTTTTTTCATTAATTGTATTTTAACTTGTATTTTAACTTGTTAAGTATGGAAGCTATTTGAGGAAATGTGTGGTGTTATGTCTGTCTTGAAGCTGTCGTGGCACTGTAATTTCATGTAAAGGATTATTAAAGGTATAATCAATCAATCAAGTGAATTCCTTTATGATCCTTAGAGCACAAAACCACCGAAAAATCTGCATTAATTGTCAAATAGTTTGAAAACCAGTAGCTGTGGGCATCCACATTGTCATTTGAACATTGTAAGTGTGTGTACAAGGTGAAGGTTGTAAATGGAGTTAAAAATGCCCAGGTTTAGAGCTGACTATTGAGCATGTTTGTTGAGGACTGAGGGGTGTGGGGAATGTGCACTGAGACTGCATGAATGAATGTATGAATGAATGAACGATACTTTATTGTTACATGTACCTATCTAGGGTAGGGTGCCTCGGTAGTCAAATGCTTTGTTCTGCACACAACCTAGGCTGTACACGAGTGTCCCCACCTATCAGTTGCCGACTAAGTAACAAATCACCGAACAACCTTATCTGTTGCCCCTCATGTGGGATGAACATGCTGAATCACCCCAGTTCCATTTGCGGATATTGGTCACATAAGATCGCCTGGATGAACAGGTGGTGGGAAAATGTTCCAGTAGAAAGAACACAATACAGAACATGTGCCTGTTAAAAGCAGAGTCCGCCGCTTGTCTGTCGCCAGTGATAGTTAATTCCGATTCACCCCAGATAATTACTCTCAATGATAACTTAATTTAAAGTCTTTCGCATTGCTACTGATTTTCATACTGTTTAACTATGATCCTCTGCATTAAAACATTGGAGTTCGTTGCCACCACGCAGTCGCAGGTTGACTTGGATGGTGGAATGTTGCTTAATGCCGTAAGATTGCAGTGTACGTTCATCTTCAAGTTGATGAGATTGAAAGGTCAAGTAGTACTGCCTTGGTTGGACGTGTGTCCGAGATTCAATTTCATTTTTTAAACTTGAAACCTTGTCGCTTGGTGAAACCTGAATTGTCAGATTACGCTCATTGTATTTGACAAGTATATCCATTGTGTTTAGCATGAGTAGCTTGATCGTTGCATCAAAGAAGATCCTGGAACCCAACAAGGTTTTGCCATCATCCAAAATGGTGCCATTAAATACCAGGCGTTGCTGGGAGACTGGAATGGTCCAATTTTGCTGAATGTTGCGTTTGATCTCAGAGACCTTGAGATTAATGTTGGCCTTTAGTTGTAACGATTTACCATCCAGGCTGGTCACAGTGATTTCAAATGTCTTCACTGGCTGAGGAACACAAGCAAAAATGGCAATAAATAAAATGTAGTTCCTTTTCATTTTGGACAAGACACATAACAAGAGAGTGAGATTGTGGTCACCCATTCTTTTGGGCATCATCGGGTGCACTTGGAACACAAGATTTATTCTTTTGAAGCGCAGGAGAATGAGGGGAGATCTTATAGACGTGCACAAAATCATGAGAGGAATAGATTGGGCAGATGTACAGAATAGGAGCCACTTTAAACGGCACCTTTCCGCCTGGATTAACCAGGGAGCGATGGTATGGATGTGGCCTCAATTCACCATTCATTAAAAGCCCAGACCATTGAATATGCCCCATTTACGCTAATCCCACCAGCCTGTATTTGACCCATATTCCTCTAAACCTTTCCGATCCATGCAATTCTCCAAATATCTTTTAAATGGTGTGATTGTACCTGCCTCAACTCCTCCTCTGGGAAAGTCCATAGACTGTGTCTACAATGGGGTGGAGGTGAACAGAGTGAACGACTGTTCACAAGCCTGATAACAGAGGGAGGGGTGGAAGATTGCAACCTTCACGTGGTCCGCCCTGTTTCGACGAATGCAATCAACCCGGCGTGCACAATCAAATAACATCAAATAGAACAAGTTGTCCTACAACTTTAGGCTGTGCACGCCATATGGTAGAAGAAGAAGAAGTAGATAACAGAGGGGAAGAAGCTGCTCCTGAGTCTGGTGGTGCACGCCTTCAACCTTCTGTATCTTCTGCCTGAGGGGAGCGGGGAGAGGAAGGAATGACTGGGGTGGGACAAGTCTTTGATTACGTTGACTGCTTTTCCGAGGCAGGGCGAGTGTAGATGGAGTCAATGGTGGGAGGTGACGTCTATACAATGTGGCAGTGGTGAAGTATAACACAATCCCATCACCCACTCAGCAAAACACCATCATTCCTTTAAACCATTTTACCTGGACAACCCAAGCTGGGGTGTTCATGACACAGGGCATGCTTAGACATTTCCTGGCTTCATGCTGCATCACATTCCAACTACCTGGTGAAGCCACGTTTCCAGTTGGATCGGCTGGGTCAAGAATGAGTGTTCTGAAAAATAAAACCATTTAAATAACAACACTTAACTTTAAGCCGGTGTTTGCTGACAATATGCCAGTGAATGCCATGGTATTTATTATTATTGTGTATCAATCCTGCAATTACAAAGGATCATCTTGTGATTCTGTGCATACATTTGTATTTCAATTAAGGACGGCACGGTGGTGCAGCTGGTAGAGCTGCTGCCTCACAGCGCCAGTGTCCCGGGATCGATCCTGACCTCGGATGCCGTCTACGTGGACTTTGCACGTTCTCCCTGTGACCGTGTGGGTTTCCTCCGGGTGCTCTGGTTTCCTCCCACATTCCAAAGTCGTGCAGGTTTGTCGGTTAATTGACCTCTGCAAAATATTGCCCCAAATGTGCAGGGAGTGGATGCGAAAGTGGGATAGCACAGAACTAGTGAGAAAAAGGGAGTTGATGGTCAATGTCGACTAGGTGGGCCGAAGGGCCTGTTTCCATGCTGTATCTCTGGACATTCAGTAATTATTTTTTCTTATGTGTCCAATGTGTTTCACGAAGATATCTGAAGAATGTGATGCAATGTAATATTTGCTGCTGGACCAGGAAGCCGGAAGGGGAACGTTAATTAAAAGTACAAGAGTAAGTGTAATTGGAATAGTCTACAGTGACTTACCCCTTGCCATGGAGCTTCCTGATTAAAAAGTCGGCCACGGTTGGATTGTTGACATCATAGAACTCTGTCCAGTAGATGCAGACTTCCTGATAGCGGCAGATCAGGTCCAGGACTGTGCGGAACCCTTGGGCAGTATCAAACCTCTCCTGATGGTTACCTTGTTCCCAGGCATAGACTGTCAATAGCTCCACCGCATATTTTGCAGGGAGCCGTGCTCCACCACTCAACTCCGATTTCCGTGGCTTGACATACTGGAGAAAATCGGTGACAAATCTAAATAAGCAAAGATGATGGATCACAGAATATGGAACTGCACAGCACTGGAATGTCTGTGCTATAATTATAAGCCCAATTCTTATCTGCCTGCACATCATCCTATCCCTCCATTCTCTGCCTATCCATATCCCTAATCCAACAGTCTCTTCAATGCCACTATGGTTCATGAGTTTGAGAATCATAGTCTTACAGTGTGGAAACAGGCCCTTCGGCCCAACTTGCCCATACTAGCCAATATGTCCCACCTGCACCAGCCGCACCGGCCTGCATTTGACTCACATCCCTCTAAACCTGTCTTATCCATGTACCTGTCTAAATGTTTCTTAAACGTTGTAATAGTCCCTGCCTTCTCTCGGAGCAGAATTAGGCCATTTGGCCCATCAAGTCCACTCCGCCATTCAATCATGGCTAATCTATCTTTCCCTCTCAACTCCATTGT
This sequence comes from Amblyraja radiata, assembly GCF_010909765.2. NCBI lineage: Eukaryota > Metazoa > Chordata > Chondrichthyes > Rajiformes > Rajidae > Amblyraja > Amblyraja radiata. The sequence continues at coordinate 30,131,254 of NC_045980.1, read as the reverse complement.
CCTGCCATCGTCCCATAACCCCTGGCACTTTACTAACGAAGAATCAGTCAGGACAAGTTTGGAGGGATATGGACCAAGCGCAGGCAGGTGGGACTACTGTAGCTGGGACATGTTGGCCGGTGTGGGCAAGTTGGGCCGAAGGGTCTGTTTCCGCGCTGTATCACTGTCTGACTTCATCCTCCCGTGGTTTCAATGATTAACAATGATCCTGTTCTCAAGTCACTCACCTCCTTGTACCAATATTTCAGCAGACGAATCAAGTCTTTAACTTTTGCCGGATGCCGTTTCACAAATTCTCTCTGAAGTTCAGTGAAGCAGGGAGAGAATTCTCCATCCATGACCTTATTTTCATTTACAAAATTGATTAACTTGAGATGCGCATCACTGAAATTGCACTGTGGTGCTGGAAGAAATTAAATGGGAGATGGTCAAAAGACAATTCCTTAACAAAAGCTGTCCTATAAACTCATCCAAGACTAAGCAGGCCATGAGTAATAGGAGCAGAATTAGGCCATTCGGCCCATCAGGTCTATTTCGCCATTTAATCATGGCTGATCTATCTCTCCCTCCTAACCCCATTCTCCTGCCTTCTCCCCATAACCCCATACAGTGTTGCATTTTAATCACTCAGGGTAGGTTTTCACCTTCAAAGAGTTTAACAAGCAACCTTCCAAGGGGTTATCTGTAAGTTTAACCCAAGGTGGCTTTAACCTGGATGACACACAAAGGTTCTGATGGTAAAACCAGCTGCCCTCGAACCCGTCCGTCCACGGTTTTGAAGGGTATTTGTTCACTGCCAGACAGTAATGATATAGATTTAAGTTTAATCAGTACTATATAAAGGTACAATCAAGTCAAACTCAAGTAAAATAGATGGAGCAAAGAGTGTGACTGTGGATCAGCTCAGTGTCTTAGTGGAGAGCAACGGCATATTGACAGACGATTGCAGCCTGAGATTTCATCTGGAAGATGAACCTTCTGTGGTCATTAGATGCAAGGAGAATACCTCCTAATTGGCACTTAGTTTAGTTTAGAGATACTGCATGGGACCAGGACCTTCGGCCCACCGAGTCTATGCCGTTCACAATAGTTCAATGTTATCCCACTTTCTCAGTCACTCCCTACACACTAAGGGCAATTTACAGAGGCTAATTAACCTATAAACATGCGTGAGGAAACTGGAACACCCGGCGAAAACCCACACGGTCCAGGGAGAACGTGCAAACGCCATACCGACAGCACCAGAGGTCAGGATTACACCCGGGTCTCTGGCGCTATGAGGCAACAGCTCTACCAGCTGTGCAAATCATTCTGCCTAGAAAGGAAAAAAAAATAATTTTGACAAGTCTTCCAATCAAAAGCTAATTCCAGATGCCAAGGAACTGAACACCAGCAATACTTTTAACTAACAATGGGACATTGGTGGGACCAAATCAGACCAGCTTCACCCTTCCCATCTTTCAAGGTGAACAGTGGAGGCTGACAGAAGGTTCTAAATTACATTTAAGATGCAAGAGCTGCCTGAGGAGATAATTGAGGCAGGTACTATCACAATATTTGACCAGGTACATGGATAGGAAAGGTTCAAAGGGATATGGGCCACATGCAGGCAGGAGGGACAAATGGAGATGGGGCACCTTGGTCAGTGTGGGCCAGTTGGGCTGAAGGGCCTGTTTCAATGCTGTATGACTCCATGTAATAATACTTTTAATTCTATGTCACATGAAATTGCTATAAATTCTTACTTAATGCATCATAGGTTGGCAGAACATCAAATTCCACACTCTCTGAACTTTTTTTCGATTGCAATGTGAAGCTCAAAGATTTGGGTGGGACATTGCTTAGACTTATCATGATTTTGATATCATAAATCGAATATGCAAGGCTTCTGGAGCACTTTTCCAGCATTTTCTGAATTTCCTCCAGGATTTCCTGCCTGTTGGCTCTCTGGTCCTGGAAACTTTTGAAGGAACTGAGGAAGACGACAAGGTCGGCATCCGAACTATTTCTTAAAGCTGTTCCTTTCCCTGACGATCCACCCTGACAACAAATAAAAAGGGAAAAAATATTCATAATTGTTTTAATATTTGCAAACTTACACATTCTGGGTAGATGATATAAAAAATGCCATTCCTTTCAATCTTCATCATAATTCAGAATTAGAAACATAGAAAATAGGTGCAGGAGTAGACCATTCGGCCCTTCGAGCCAGCACTATCATTCATTGCGATAATGTCCCCTATCAATAACCCGTGCCTGCCTTCTCCCCATATCCCTTGACTCCACTAGCCCCTAGAGCTCTATCTAACTCTCTCTTAAATCCATCCAGTGATTTGGCCTCCACTGCCCTCTGTGGCAGGGAATTCCATAAATTCACAACTCATCCCATAAATTCACAATTGTTTTATCGTTGTGTAGGAAGGAACTGCAGATGCTGGTTTACACCAAAGATAAGACACAAAAAGCTGGAGTAACTTAGCGGGTAACTTAGCATCTCCGGAGAAAAGGGATAGGTGACGTTTCAGGTCGAGACCCTTCTTCAGACACTGCCTGACCCAATGAGTTACCCCAGCATTCTGTGTCTGTTTGTGGGAGGTAAACTTGGATTGGTTTCTCTGCACTGTTGGAGGTTGAGGGGAGACCTGGCCGGAGTACATACAAAAAGTTACCATCGGGACATGCGGTTTTCCGGGGGGGGGGGGGGGGGGGGGGGGGGGATAACACTTTACTCATTTAGAGTTTCATCTTTATTTATGAGGATTATGTTTATTAACAATATAGAAAAAGAAGAAATGGGATAGAGTTACGGATTTTCCTTGTATACAGCATCAAAGTAGCGGGACACCAAAGTAGACACTGACTGAAGAATCACCCAATTATGAGAGTCAGGTGCAGTCAGAACCTGTTCTCCAATCTCAAGATGGGTCCCGACCTGAAACATGGCCTATCCATGTCCTCCAGAGATGCTGCCTGACCCGCGGAGTGATTCCAGCAATTGTTCTTGTTTTGTTTGTAAACTAGCATCTGCAGTTCCTTGTTTCTACACATAAAAGTCGGAGCTGGTTTAGCTCATAAACAGCTATCACAGAGGACGGGTGATTCTAATTGTATCGACTTTGCTCATTTTCTATCCATCAATTCTCCCGACGTTGAAGCTTCCAGGGAGAAGGCAGGAGAATGGGGCTGAGAGGGAAAGATAGATCAGCCATGATTGAATGACAGAATACACCCGGTGGGCCGAATGGCCTAATTCTGCTCCTGAAACTTATGAACCTACGACTCTTTCGCAAGTATAGGGATCAGAGTTACTCCAGCACTTTGTGTCTTTTTGTTTGTAAACCAGCATCTGCAGTTCCTCGCGCCTACAAAGTACCACCAGAGCAGTCTCCACCAAATCCTCTACATGTTTGCAAGGATGTGCCATCCCATGTCAATAAAACGCCCCCATTCATAAACTAAAGACATTATTTTAAATAATTAATTGTGGTCAGCAGCGGTTACAATCTAAGCGACTCACCTTCACGGCTCTGATGACACTAATGTTGGGTTGCTTCATGAAACATTGGTTCTTTAAAAACTCGCAGATTCTCTTCACGGCTTCCTTCATGCCGTCATTGAACCCGCTGGGCTCCAAGTATATTTTAATGAAATCGTCCAGCTTCTTCACATCTGTGTGGTACAGGTCTCCGCCGTTTTCCATCGTTGATTTTCGCAGGCAGCGGCTTCTGGCTTCAACTCGGGCGCCGTGGATTCTGAAGTCGCTGATGCTCCAAATACACCGACCTCCTTATATTGCGGGCGCTGGCCCCTCCTTCAAATATTCAAAAAAATATTTACGCGAAGATAAATATATCTCTTTCCGTGGAAAACCCCAGACTTTCGGTTTCATTTTCCTGTTGCTGTGAATTTCGATTCCTCCCTCCTCCCTCCCCTTTCCACAATCAGTACTGACCCTAAACAAACACAAAAGAACACTAAATGCTGGAATAACTCGAAGGCTAAGTGAGGTGACAAGTATAACTGGGACATGTTGGCTGGTGTGGGCAAGTTGGGCCGAAGGGCCTGTTTGCGCGCTGTATCTCTAAACAAAACTAAACATTTATTACACCAAATGCCTGCACCAACACATAAATAATTAAATCCGGTTAGCCATTCACTGGAAGATTCCAGCGGAGACAGATTAGAAGATATATAATGTGCCTGGAGTGTTGAACACACTGAATCTTTGTTTAGTTTTGTTCAGTTTATTGTCACGTGTACCCAGGTACAGTGAAAAGCTTTTGTTACTTGCTAACCAGTCAGCGGAAAGACAGTACATGATTGCAAACGAGCCATCCACAGTGTACAGATATGGGGTAAAGAGAATAATGTTTAGTGCAAGATAAAGTCCAGGCAAGTCCAATTAAAAATAGACCGTAGGTCTCCAATGAGGTAGATAGTTGCTCTGGACCGCTCTCAACTTGTTGATAGGATGGTTCAGTTGCTGGGAAGAAACTGTCCCTGAATCTGGAGGTGTGCGTTTCACACTTCTGTAACTCTTGCCTGATGGGAGAGGGGAGAAGAGGGCGTGGCTGGGCTGCGACTCGTCCTTGATTATGCTGGTGGCCTTGCCGAGGCAGCGTGAGGTGTATCAGTGGACTCAATGAGTCAAAGGGCCTGTTACTATGCTGTATCTCTAAAGTCTTAAGTCTAGAAACATCCTCTCCACATCCACTCTATCTAGGCCTTTCATTAGTCAGTAGATGTCAATGAGATCTCACTACATCCTTCTAAACTCCAGCGAGTAAAGGCCCAGTACCGTCAAATAATCCTCAAACATCAACCCAATCAACCTCCTCTGGACCTTCTCCAATGCCAGCACTTCCTTCCTCAGATATGAAGCCCAAAACTGCTCACAATATTCCAAATATCATCTGATCAGCACCTTATAAAGCCTTAGTATTACATCCTTGCTTTTATATTCTAGTTCTCTCGAAATCAATGTTCTGGTTTCCTCCCACATAGGTATGACATTGTGGGAATTACAGAGACATGGCTGCAAGAGGATCGGAGCTGGGAACTGAATATTCAGGGTTATATGTCCTATCAGAAAGACAGACAGGTGGGCGGAGGGGGTGGGGTAGCTCTGTTGGTAAGGAATGAAATTCAGTCCATTACGAGGGGGTGACAGAGGTAAAAAGACCCTAATGGGAGTTATCTACAAGCCCCCAAACAGTAGCCTGGATATAGGGTGCAAGTTGTGTCAGGAGTTAAAATTGGCATGTAACAAAGGTAATGCTACTGTGGTTATGGGAGATTTCAATATGCAGATATACTGGGAAAATCAGGTTGGTACTGGAACCCAAGAAAGGGAGTTTGTAGAGTGCCTCCGAGATGGATTCTTAGAGCAGCTTGTACTGGAGCCCACCAGGGAGAAGGCAATTCTGGATTTAGTGTTGTATAATGAACCGAATTTGATAAGGGAACTCAAGGTAGTGGAGGTAGTGATCACAATATGATAAGTTTTAATCTGCAATTTGAGAGGGAGAAGGTAAAATCAGAAGTGTGAATATTACAGTTGAGCAAACGGAGCCATGGAGGCATGAGGGAGGAGCTGGCCAACGTTGACTGGGATGACGGTGGAGCAGCAAATGCAGGAATTTCTGGGAATAATCCAGAAGATGCAGGATCATTTCATTCCAAAGAGGAAGCAAGAATCTAAGGGGAGTAAGAGGTGACCGTGGATGACGAGGGAAGTCAAGGACAGTATAAAACTAAAAGAGAAGACGTATAACATATCAAAGATGAACGGGAAGCCAGAGGATTGGGGAACTTTTAAAGAACAACAGAAGGTAACTAAAAAGGTAATACGGGGAGAAAAGATGAAGTTTAAAGGAAAGTTATCCAAGAATAATAGGATAATAAAAGCTTCTTTAGGTATGTGAAGAGGAAAAGATTAGTAAAGACAAATGTGGGTCCCTTGAATACAAAAACAAGTTAATTTATTATGGGGAACAAGGAAATGGCAGACAAGTTGAACAGGTACTTTGTTTGTGTCTTCCTTAGTAAAGTCAGAACCAATCTCCCAGATGTACTAGGGGACAGAGGATCTAGGGTGATGGAGGAAATGAAGGAAACCACATTAGGCAGGAAATGGTGTTGGATAGACTGATGGAATGAAGGCTGATAAAAAAAACCAGGACCTGATGGTCTGCATCCCAGGGTACTTAAGGAAGTGGCTCTAGAAATCGTGGACGCATTTGGTGACCATTTTCCAATGTTCTATAGATTCTGGGTCAGTTCCTGTGGATTGGAGGGTTGCTAATGATATCCTACTTTTTTAAGAAAGGAGGGAGAGAGAAAGCAGGGAATTAAAGACCAGTAGCCTGACATCGGTGGTGGGGAGATGGGGGAGATATTGAACAATTTCTTTTCTTCGGTATTCACCATGGAGAAGGATATTGAATTATGTGAGGTAAGGGAAACAAGTAGGGTAGCAATGGAAACTATGAGATTCAAAGAGGAAGTACGGACACTTTTGAAAAATATGAAAACGGATAAGTCTCCAGGTCCTGACAGGATATTCCCTAGGACATTGAGGGAAGTTAGTGTAGAAATAGCAGGGGCTATGACAGAAATATTTCAAATGTCCTTAGAAACGGGAATAGTGCCGGAGGATTGGTGTACTGCACATGTTGTTCCATTGTTTAAAAAGGGTTCTAAGAGTAAACCTGGCAATTATAGACCTGTTAGTTTGACGGCAATGGTGGGCAAATTAATGGAAAGAATACTTAGAGATAATATATATAAGCATCTGGATAAACAGGGTCTGATTAGGAACAGTCAACATGGATTTGTGCCTGGAAGGTCATGTTTGACTAATCTTCTTGAATTTTTCGAAGAGGTTACTAAGGAAATTGATGAGGGTAAGGCAGTGGATGTTGTCTATATGGACTTCAGTAAGGCCTTTGACAAGGTTCCTCATGGAAGGTTGATTAAGAAGGTTCAATTGTTGGGTATTAATGGTGGAGTAGCAAGATGGATTCAACAGTGGCTGAATGGGAGATGCCAGAGAGTAATGGTGGATGGCTGTTTGTCAGGTTGGAGGCCGATGACTAGTGGGGTGTCTCAGGGATTTGTGTTGGGTCCACTGTTGTTTGTCATGTACATCAATGATCTGGATGATGGTGTGGTAAATTGGATTAGTAAGTATGCAGATGATACTAAGATAGGTGGTGTTGTGGATAATGAAGTTGATTTTCAAAGTCTACAGACCATTTGGAAGAGTGGGCTGAAAGATGGCAGATGGAGTTTAATGCTGATAAGTGTGAGGTGCTACTGTACATCTTGGCAGGGCAAATCAAAATAGGACATACATGGTAAATGGTAGCAAATTGAGGAATGCAGTTGAACAGAGGGATCTAGGAACAATTGTACATAGTTCCCTGAAGGTGGAATCTCATGTAGATAGGGTGGTAAAGGAAGCTTTTGGTGTGCTGGCCTTTATAAATCAGAGCATTGAGTATAGAAGTTGGGATGTAATGTTAAAATTGTACAAGGAATTGGTTAGGTCTTTATTCTTTGGAGCGCAGAAGGTTAAGGGGGGACTTGATAGAGGTCTTTAAAATGATGAGAGGGATAGACAGAGTTGATGTGGATAAGCTTTTCCCATTGAGAGTAGGGAAGATTCAAACAAGAGGACATGACTTGAGAATTAAGGGACAGATGTTTAAGGGTAACATTAGGGGGAACTTCTTTAGTCAGTGAGTGGTAGCTGTGTGGAATGAGCTTCCAGTGGAAGTGGTGGAGGCAGTTTCTATTTTATAATTTAAAAATAAATTGGATAGGTATATGGACGGGAAAGGAATGGAGGGTTATGGTCTGAGTGCAGGTAGATGGGACTAGGGGGAAAAAAAAGTGTTCGGCAGGGACTTGAAGGGCCGAGATGGCCTGTTTCCGTGCTGTAATTGTTATATGGTTATATGACCTGAAACATCTCCAATCCATGTTCTCCAGAGATCCTGACCTGCTGGGTTACTCTAGTGCTTTGAGTCCTTATGGGAATAAATACATAGTTGGGCCCACAAACACCAATTTTGCAGGACAGAAGCTGTTCTTGGGAGGAAAGGGGAGAAAGTTATCGTTTTCCACTCCAGTCTGTCTGCTTCAATGTGAGGGAGCTAATTCAAGAGATTTGGGGATTCCAGATCCCTTGACCTCTCATGGTCTTTAAGTAGCTGTTCAAATCAGAGACACCCTGGCCGTGCTTGTGTGAATGTGCGATGGATGGTTTTACTGCGATGTGGAAAAGTTGTAAAAATAACTGTGTCGGCTCTTAGACTTTGCCAAAATGTCAATAAAAGGACTGATTTTCAGATAGCGACAAAAGGTAAAATAGCATCTACCTCGATACGAAATACATACAAGCAAGTCACAGCTGTTACACCCTCGCTTATGGGCTTAGGTTTAGTTTTAGCAATAGTGTTCAAACAGGCCCTTTGGCCCATTGCATCCGTGCCGACCAACGATCACCCGTATATTAGCTCTATGTTATCCCACTTTCACAGGGCCATTTACAGAAGCCAATGAACCTGGGAGCAATGTTCAGAGTGCAGACTTGGGGACCGTACACAGGGGATGTTGGTTGATTATCAGCTCAATACACGTGATCTCAGTGGTTTCACTGTTGTCAACTTCTCTTGCTTCTTGTTCCACCAACATGATGAGCTGAATCAACTCACATCATGTATGAATGTGGTCATTAGATGCAAGGAGAATACCTCCTAATTGTCACTTAGTTTAGTTTAGAGATACTGCATGGGACCAGGACCTTCGGCCCACCGAGTCTATGCCGTTCACAATAGTTCAATGTTATCCCACTTTCTCAGTCACTCCCTACACACTAAGGGCAATTTACAGAGGCTAATTAACCTATAAACATGCGTGAGGAAACCGGAACAATCCGGCGAAAACCCACGCGGTCCAGGGAGAACGTGCAAACTCCATACCGACAGCACCAGAGGTCAGGATTACACCCGGGTCTCTGGCACTATGAGGCAGCAGCTCTACCAGCTGTGCAAATCATTCTGCCTAGAAAGGAAAAATATATCATTTTGACAAGTCTTCCAATCAAAAGCTAATTCCAGATGCCAAGGAACTGAACACCAGCAATACTTTTAACTAACAATGGGACATTGGTGGGACCAAATCAGACCAGCTTCACCCTTCCCATCTTTCAAGGTGAACAGTGGAGGCTGACAGAAGGTTCCAAATTACATTTAAGATGCAAGAGGAGATAATTGAGGCAGGTACTAACACAATATTTGACCAGGTACATGGATAGGAAAGGTTCAGAGGGATATGGGCCACATGCAGGCAGGAGGGACAAATGGAGATGGGGCACCTTGGTCAGTGTGGGCCAGTTGGGCTGAAGGGCCTGTTTCAATGCTGTATGACTCCATGTAATAACACTTTTAATTCTATGTCACATGAAATTGCTATAAATTCTTACTTAATGCATCATAGGTTGGCAGAACATCAAATTCCACGCTCTCTGAACTCTTTTTCGATTGCAATGTGAAGCTCAAAGATTTGGGTGGGTTATTGCTTGAACCTATCGTGATTTGAATATCATGAATCTTATATGCAAGGCTTCCAGACCACTTTTCCAGCATTTCCTGAATTTCCTCCAGAACTTCCTGCCTGTTGTCTCTCTGGTCCTGGAAACTTTTGAAGCAACTGAGAAAGACGACAAGATCGGCATCCGAACTATTTCTTAAATCTGTTCCTTTCCCCGATGATCCACCCTGACAACAAAAAAAAGGAAAAATTATTCATGTTTTTTTAAATATTTGCAAACTTACACATTCTGGGTAGATGATATAAAAAATGCGACTCCTTTCAATCTTCATCATAATTCAGAATTGTCTTATCGTTGTGTAGGAAGGAACTGCAGATGCTGGTTTACACCAAAGATAAGACACAAAAAGCTGGAGTAACTTAGCGGGTAACTTAGCATCTCCGGAGAAAAGGGATAGGTGACGTTTCGGGTCGAGACCCTTCTTCGGACTGAGAGTCAGGGGAGAGAGAAACAAGAGATATGGAAAGGTACATGGAATAAATCAATGAAAGGTATGCAAAAGGCTGCGCTGGGGGCAGATTATCGATGGTGGATTTTTTTTTCTACCACTTTCCCTTCGAATTTTCCTCTCTTCCAGAAAATCTTGAGAGCAGTTCAACAATCACTCCTCAAATATTCCCCAAGTGGAAATACTATGCATCAAAGGTGACGGTTGGCATCACCATCCAGCCTGCTCCTCACAGGAGGTACATATATGCCTTCTTATTTCACTTTGGTTTAAAGATATATCATGGAAACAGGCCCTTCGGCCCACCGAGTCCACGTTGACCATCGTTCATACTAGTTCTATGTTATCCCACTTACTCCTCCACTTCCAACACACTAGGGGCAATTTAAAAAGGCTGATTGTAATTTTGCCAGAGGCATGACGACACTTGTGCACTGCCTGGGTGAGGTCTGCTGTACGCTTTTACCAGGTTGTATGAAAATCAAAGCATTTCACTGTACCATCTGACCATAAAATATAATTGAATCATGACCTTCTGGGTGGCCCTGGCAAGCCCATTGTTGGCTAGAACAATACAATGGGGTGAACTGTGAACTGGTTAAACGACTATTGTGGAGGCAGGGGGCAAGGGCGAAGGGGAGAGCGTGTTAGTAAAAGCAGTGTCTGCCAACATTGGGTGAGAGTTGGGAGTGAGAAATTGCGAGAGACCTAGCCCGAGGGAGTGTATCGACTGGGGGGGGGGGGGGGGGGGAGGGTAGGGTATGAGAGGGGGGTGTTCCCCCTCCCATTGGTATGGAGCTTTCGCATTTTTCAGCTTGAAATTGTGCAAACTGGTGCATACTGTAGCAAGTCTTTTAACTTACACTTGAATGCAATATTTATGCTTTAAATTGGATTAGCTACGAAAAAGGTTAGGCTAAATTACATTCTTAATTACATTCCACAGTAGAGCCAGGCTCTGATCAACAGCACATGAATGATCTTAGTATATTCATGTATGGAAATCAGATTATAATCAAACACTTGGTCCATGTTGACCAACCTGGGTCTCACTGTGCACCTGGTACTACTCCTAAACCTGACTCCAGAGCATACCTTCTCTCATTCCTGACCCTGAGTCCAGCCTAACACCTGGGCCCCTATTCTACCCTGATCATAGCTGATTAGGTTCCCAGTGCTGAACACTCCCATTGTCCCAGCTTTGACTGCACACATAGTACTATTCCAGACCTTGACTCTGGATGCACACTTGGCCTTGCTCCTAGCCCCTCTGCACTGACAATATATCTGGCCCAAGCATAATGCCCCATATCTGATCCCCTGGACTTAACCTATTACTTAACCTATTACGTTAAGCACCTATTAAGTCCATAGGTGCTTATCTAATGCGGTAATCTTTTGTGGGGCACTTCACAGACCAAATTTTGTATAACAAAATTTGCTACATCCATTGGCTTCCTTGTTATCTAACATGCTAGTTACTTTGTCAAATAAGTCATCAATTGGTTGAACACAATTTCTCATCCATAAAATTATACTCACTCAGCTGTATAAGTATTCTGTTACCATTTCCTTCATTTTCCTAACTAACTGTCCTGAAATCATTTTCACCCCTAATATTTTCAGTATTTTGCTGTCTTCCTCTCAGCTGGGACTTTTCCGAAATGCAAAGTCCAATAACTATATATTTAAGCAATATTATTCTATTAAATATGATCTTGGGAATTGATTTCAGCTCCGCTTTTAACACTGTCATCCCCGCCAGCTTGATCACCAAACTCAGCGGGCTTGGCATCTCCACCTCCCTCTGCAACTGGACACTGGATTTCCTCACCAACAGACCACAGTCTGTTAGGGTCAACAACCTCACCTCCACCACTATAACACTGAACACCGGCGTGCCACAGGGCTGTGTGTCAGCCCTCTCCTCTACTCCCTCTTCACCCACGACTGCATCCCTAAGTGTGGATCCAACGCCATCATTAAGTTTGCTGACGACACCACGGTGGTAGGACTGATCAGTGACAACGATGAGTCAGCCTACAGAGAGGAGGTCCGGCACCTGACAACCTGGTGTGCCAACAATAACCTCGTCCTCAACTCCAAGAAGACGAAGAAAATTATTGTCGACTTCAGGAAGGTCAGAGGGGGCAGACACACCCCCATCCATATAAACGGGACTGAGGTGGAGCGCGTCTCCAGCTACAAATTCCTCGGGGTACACATCTCGGAGGATTTGTCCTGGTCCCTCAACACCTCCAAGCTGATCAAAAAGGCACAGCAGCGCCTTTACTTCATGAGGAGGCTCAAGAAAGCCCACCTGTCCCCCCAGATCCTGACCAACTTCTACCGGTGTACCATCGAGAGCATCCTGACCACCTGCTTCACGGTATGGTACAGCAGCTGCACTGTTGCGGACAGGAAGGCACTACAACGGGTGGTGAAAACCGCGCAGCACATCATCGGTGCCCCGCTCCCTGCCATGGATGCCCTCCACCGAAAACGGTGTCTGAAACGGGCTGGGAAGATCATTAAAGACCCCACCCACCCCAACCATGGACTGTTTGCCCTCCTCCCATCAGGGAGGTGGTACAGGAGCCTCAGGTCTCGTACCAGTAGGATGAGGAACAGCTTCTACAATCATACCGTCGCATTGCTGAACTCGGAGTCCCGCTGATAGATTCCTCCGGTCCCTCCGTCCCCATTGTTTAATTATTCTGTATTTTTTATTATTCTGTATCCTCTTTTTTTTTTTTAATTTCTATATTGCACTACTACGGACTGAAGCAAAACTGCATTTCGTTGTACCCATACTCAGTATTTGTGCAATGACATTAAAGTTGAATTGAATTGAATTGAATTGAATTGAGAGTACATAATATTTTCTGTGGTATTCATAACACAACAATGATAAAAGATTTTGTTTTGATTGCACCTAACAACGCTTACATTATTATATTACAGTTAACATGTACCGAGGGCAAATTTTTGTTCCAATGCTCCCCATTCCCAATTACTTTTACATTGAAGCGATTGAAATCCAAGTGAAGTTTAAATGGCATCAGAAAAATAAAACCTCCAGAATCGATGATATTCATTACGTGGTTGGTTGGAGTCAGTATCAGCACAATATCACTATATTAAACTTTGAATCATCAGATGTCCTGGTTCAAGCTAAAACTAAAGACAAATAATAACCTCCTCACACATTCCCCTGCAAGTATCTCTGGCACTCCTTTAAAATATGCCCCTTTTTTGAACAAGCTCTTAAACAGCGCATCTAAATCGGTTTCCATCTGATTTCACTCCTTGAGGATGTGTTCAATTAATAAAACAACAAGATTGGGGATGTTTCTATTCAACCTGTCAAAGGAATTTGGGGGGGGGGGGGGTTAGAAATAGTCAGTGAGGTAAACAAACATAATAATTGAGTGGCAAATGACAATAGTGCTACCTTCACAATATTTAACTGAAGGAAATAATGGGTTATCTGGGCAGTATGTTGTGACAGATAGCCTGACACCTTGCATGTCATTTTAATATGACACTTATCCCATCCCCCTGGATATTCCGGATTAATAAATAAAGGTTTTGTCAACTAATTACAAATCAGGCTAATTACAAATCAATAACATTAGGCAACTCCGAAACATGATGCGCCGAGCATTGGGATCCAGACATCATGGACAACTGGCCTCAGTTCCCCGCTCACATCTGGCAGTGCTCTCCATCTGAACCAGGGGCCGCAGAGCGTTTTTGAAAGTGGGGGTCCTGAGCCATCACTGATCACTGGCCTTGGGGGTACCCGGCGAGGGAGTGGAGCAACCGAGTGGGGGGAGGGTGTGAGAGGGGGGAGTCCCCCCCCCCCTCCCATGGTAGGGACTTTTTGAAATTTGATGTATTAAAATCATGTTTTAGTGCATTGTAGAAGTATGAGTTCAATGTTTTTTGTTTGAAGTATTTTTAAGAGGTAACTTTTTAAGGGGCAACTTTTTCCACACAAAGGGTGGTGGGTGTATGGAACAAGCTGCCAGTGGAGGTAGTTGAGGCAGGGATTATCCCAACATTTAACAATGAATAGGACATGTTTGGAGGGATATGGACCAAAAGCAGGTAGTGTAGCTGGGAGGTACACAAAATTGCTGGGGAAACTCAGCGGGTGCAGCAGCATCTATGGAGCGAAGGAAATAGGCGACGTTTCGGGCTGAAACCCTTCTTCAGACTAGTGTAGCTGGGACATGTTGGCGGGTGTGGGCAAGTTGCACCGAAGGGCCTGTTTTCACACTGTATCACTCTATGACTACATTATACCTTCACCATGCATGAATGCTTCAAAATCAAGTGGTCGAGTTTTATTGCCATAAACTCAAGCAGAGAAACATAGAAAATAGGTGCAGGAATAGGCCATTCGGCCCTTCGAGCCAGCGCTGCCATTCAATATGATCATGGCTGTTCATCTAAAATCAGTACCTCTTTCCTGTTTTTTCCCCATATCCCTTGATTTCGCTAGTTCCAAGAGCTAAATGTAACTCTCTCTTGAAAACATCCAAATGGCCTAGCAGCACAGAAGCCTTTACTCAATTTTAGTGTCCTGGCATCTCCAATTTGGCCAGAATTAACAATTTCTGATCTTAGTTGGATAACACACATCTCCAGTCATTGTGTTTTATGGTTGGTTTTCAAACTCTTCAGTCTGAAGGTCTCGACCCAAAACATCACCTATTCTTTCTCTCCAGAGATGCTGCCTGTCCTGCTGAGTTACTCCAGCTTTTTGTGCCTATCTTCAGTTTAAACCACCATCTGCAGTTCCTTCCTACACTCTTTGTTAAGTGAAACAGGTCCTATTCTCATAATATTATTCACCTCAACTAATTATTTTCTTCATCTCCGTTGCTGCAGAGAATACAATCCCAGTTATCAAATCTTTCTTCATAGTGAAAAAAAAGTTTCAGCCCTGCCAACATGTTCATAAATCGCCCCTGGATCCTCTCCAGAGCAATTGCACCCTTTGTACAGTGTGTCATAGTCTTACAGCATGGAAACAGGCCCTTCATCCCAACTTGTCCATGCAGATCAAGATGCACCCTCTAAACTAGTCCCATTTATCCGCATTTGGCCCTTATCCCTTTAAACCTTGAGTGTGCCAGTGTGTGTGTGTAAGAGTGTGTCAGTGAAGCGGCGACAACACCCAGAGTGAGCAGAGACTTGGCGATGTCCGGGGATAATTTCCCTCTCTCCCCACCCGGTCCGTTCCTGGCTCCGGGCCGGGGTTAGAACTCCATGGGGTGTGGACAGAGCGGCCGGAGGTGAGGGTGGGAGGTGTGAGCGGTGTCTCACCTATCACACCATCTGCATGGGAATGTGAATGCGGGTGAGGCAGCATCTATGGAGCGGTAGATAAAAACGCTGGAGAAATGCTTGAGTCTGAAGAAGGGTCAAACTCAGACATAGATATTTTTGTCTACATTGCCATTTTAAATAGTGTGCGATGGGCTTAAGCCAATCAAATTGCTCGTTCTTTACGGGAAACCCACGGACAGAAATCTATTCTCATTGGTGAGTGTGGAGGAGTGTGACTGGATTTATATATTTATTTTTTTTTATTTTTTTATTTTTGGTGATTTAAAAAAAAGATTTGAGCGTGAGAACTTCTGTCATCAGCGTGAGAATTTCGTGAAATGCGTGAGTCTCACGCTCAATGCGTGAGAGTTGGCAGCCCTGAATAAAGTACCCTTCATTCATTCATATTTGATGTTCTCCCCGTGACGGTGTGGCCTTTCTCTGGGTGCTCAGGTTTCCTCCTCACTCCAAAGACGTACAGGTTTGTAGGTTAATTGACGTTGGTATAATTGTAAATTGTCCCCAGTGTGTGTAGGAGAGGGCTAGTGTGCGGGGTGACCGCTGGTCGGTGCAGACTCGGTGGGCCGAAGGGCCTGTTTCCGCTCTGTATCACTAAACTAAATTAAACCATAACTTTGCCTCCTCGGATGCTGCTCGACCCACTGAGCTCGTCCTCAGCTTGTTTTTGTTTTGCTGGCATCAAAGCCATTCTCTGCCTTTCCACGTGTGTCAAGATGAGTCAGCCGCAGCTGGGATGTTATTTCTGACAGATGTCACACTCCTGAATCGAAACTCAAGCAGAACACAAGTAAATAGAAACCAACAGCCATTAAAAATAAACTTCCCTGTTGGGCTAATTTCCACCAGGAAACAAAGCCTGTGCACAGTGACGGTGAGTTGTCTTTAGTTTGTGGGATTATTTTACACAAATCTGATGCATAATTGTACAGATAAACACAGAATGTTAGGGCGGCACTGGTGGTGCAGCGGTAGAGTTGCTGCCTCACAGCGCCAGCGACACAGGTTCGGTGGAGTTTGTACATTCTCCGCGTTTAAAAAAGATATATGTTTAGTTCATTGGCGTTGTCTGAATTTGCACCGAGATGCCGCCTCAGGGTCTCTCGTCAGTTCGCCGGGTCCGTCCTCAGACGGAGAGAAGGACGAGACGAGGCGAGAGAAGCCCGGAGAGAGCATCGGCAGAGAGTCGCTGCCGACCCCGGCACCGAGCGCTCAATGTCCCGCCGCTGCTCCGGACCAGGACCAAGCCGCCAAAACAACCGCAGCCGCTCAAAGTCATTATTGTTTACTTGTGCTAACCCCCCCCCCCCCCCCCCCCCCCCCGGTTATTAATAGCGAACGGTTCATAGACTCTGAGAGTGATACAGTGTGGAAACAGGCCCATCGGCCCAACTTGCCCACACAACATGTCCCATCCACACTAGTCCCACTTGCCTGCGTTTGGCCCATATCCATCCAAACCTGTCCTATCCAGGTACCTGTCTAACTGTTTCTTACACGTTGGGATAGTCTCAGCCTAAACTACCTCCTTTGGCAGCTTATTCCATACACCCACCACCCTCTGTGTGAAAAAGCTACCCCTCAGATTCCTCATGAATCTTTTCCCCTTTATTCTGATGCTGTGGCCTCTGGTTCTTGCTACAGTCCCTTGTCCAGCGCCCACCGCTGCCGTACGAAACATAGAAAATAGGTGCAGGAGGAGGCCATTCGGCCCTTCGAGCCAGCACCCCCATCCATTGTGATCATGGCTGATCGCCCCCTATCAATAACCCGTGCCTGCCTCCTCCCCATATCCCTTGACTGCACTAGCCCCTAGAGCTCTATCTAACTCTCTCTTAAATCCATCCAGTGACTTGGCCTCCACTGCCCTCTGTGGCAGGGAATTCCATAAATTCACAACTCTCTGGGTGAAAAAGTTTTTTCTCACCTCAGTCTTAAATGACCTCCCCTTTATTCTAAGGCTGTGGCCCCTGGTTCTGGACTCGCCCAACATTGGGAACATTTTTCCTGCATCTAGCTTGTCCAGTCCTTTTATAATTTTATATGTTTCTATAAGATCCCTTCTCATCCTTCTAAACTCCAGTGAATACAAGCCTAGTCTTTTCAATCTTTCCTCATATGACAGTCCTGCCATCCCAGGGATCAATCTTGTGAACCTACGCTGCACTGCCTCAATCACAAGGATGTCCTTCCTCAAATTAGGAGACCAAATCTGTACACAATACTCCAGATGTGGTCTCACCAGAGCCCTATAAAACTGCAGAAGAGCCTCTTTGCTCCTATACTGAAATCCTTTTGTTATGAAGACCAACATTCCTTTAGCTTTCTTCACTGCCTGCTGTACCTGTAAGCCAACTTTCAGTGACCGGTGTACAAGAACGCCCAGGTCTCGCTGCACCTCCCCCTTACCTAACCTAACCCCATTAAGATAATAATCTGCCCCCTTGTTTTTGCCGCCAAAGTGGATAACCTCACATTTATTTATATTATACTGCATCTGCCACGCATCTGCCCACTCACTCAACCTGTCCAGGTCACCCTGCAACCTCCTAACATCCTCTTCACAGCTCACACTGCCACCCAGCTTTGTGTCATCCGCAAACTTGCTAGTGTTGCTTCTAATTCCCTCTTCCAAACCATTAATATATATGGTAAACAGTTGCGGCCCCAACACCGAGCCTTGCGGCACTCCACTCGCCACTGCCTGCCATTCTGAAAAGAACCCGTTCACTCCTACTCTTTGCATCCGGTCTGCCAACCAATTTTCTATCCATGTCAACACCCTACCCCCAATACAATGTACTCTAATTTTAGTCACCAGTCTCCCGTGCGGGACCTTTTCAAAGGCTTTCTGAAAGTCTAGATACACTACATCCACTGGCACCCCTTCATCAATTTTACTTGTCATATCCTCCAAAAATTTCAGAAGATTAGTCAAGCATGATTTCCCTTTCATAAATCCATGTTGACTTGGACTAATCCATTTACTGCTATCCAAATGCCCCATTATTACCTCTTTAATAATTGACTCCAGCATCTTTCCCACCACCGAAGTCAGGCTGTTGTGTTTAAGAAGGAACTGCAGATGCTGGAAAATCGAAGGAAGTCAGGCTAACTGGTCTGTAATTCCCCGTTTTCTCTCTCGCTCCTTTCTTGAAAAGTGGGATAACATTAGCTATCCTCCAATCCACAGGAACTGATCCTGAATCTATTGAACATTGGAAAATGATCACCAATGCGTTCACTATTTCTAGAGCCTGAGGACCCTGGGATGCAGACCATCAGGCCCAGGGGATTTATCATCCTTCAGTCCCATTAGTCTACCCGATACTATTTCTCGCCTAATGAAAAATTCTTTCAGTTCCTCTACCCCCTTAGATCCTCTGTCCTCCGGTACATTTGGGAGATTGTTTGTGTCTTCCTTAGTGAAGACAGATCCGAAGTACCTATTCCACTCTTCTGCCATTTCCTTGTTGCCCATAATAATTTCACCCGTGTCTGCCTTCAAGGGACCCACATTTGACTTTGCTACTATTTTTCCCTTAACATATCTAAAAATGCTTTTATTGTCCTTCTTTATATTCCTGGCCAGCTTCCCTTCGTACATCATCTTTTCAGCCCGTATTGCCCGTTTTGTTTCCTTCTGTTGGCCTATGAAACTTTCCCAATCCTCTGGCTTCCAGCTACTCTTTGCTGTGTTATACATCTTTTCTTTTAGTTTTATTTTATCCCTAACTTCTCTTGTCAGCCACGGTTGCCTCCTACTCCCCTTAGAATCTTTCTTCCTTTTTGGAATGAAATGATCCTGCGTCTTCCGGATTATGCCCAGAAATTCCTGCCATTGCTGTTCCACCGTCATTCCTGCTAGGATCCCTTTCCAGTCTACCTTGGCCAGCACCCCTCTCATGCCTTCATAGTCCCCTTTGTTCAACTGCATCACTGACACTTCCGATTTAACGTTCTCCTTCTCAAATTGCAGATCAAAACGAATCATATTATGATCACTACCTCCAAGCTCCCGTGGATTTTGAAGCAACAGCAACAAAGAGAAGCAGGAGAAAGCACTGATTGGCTCTAGCCCGAGTGGGAGGAGAGTTAGAAGTGAGTCAGAGGGGGAAAACAGTTTAAAAAGAGAGGCATAGCACAGGCAGATTTAACTCAGAGCTCCTGTGGATTTTGAAGAAACAGCAGCAAAGAGAAGCAGGAAAAGGCACTGATTGGCTCTAGCACGAGTGGGAGGAGAGTTAGAAGTGAGTCAGAGGGGGGAAACAGTTTAAAACTGAGGAATTTGGTTTGTAAATTAGGCAATTTATCAGTCAATATAAGCAGGACGGCTCATAGGGAGCGGCAGTGAGGGAGCGGTCTTGTGAGGGAAGTGCCCTGTGAGAAGAGTGCGAGTCTTTGGCTCGAGAGTCTTCGGCGAGGAGGCTGAGGAGAGGCTACGCAAAACGCTGGAGAGGGAGAAACGAAAGAAGGAGATGTCCAGCACGCTGATTCAGTGTGATGCTTGCAGTATGTGGGAGGTCAAGGACACTGCTGGTGCCTCTGGCTGCTACAAATGTGGGAAGTGCATCCAGGTACAGCTCCTGAAGGACCGTGTTGGGGAACTGGAGAAGCAAATGGATGACCTCAGGTTCGTCCGAGAAACTGAGTTGTTCCTCGACAAGTCCTACAGTAAGGTACTGGAAGAGAGAAGGTGGGTGACGGTGGGAAAGGGATTGAAACATGGAATGCAAATGTCCCCGTGTGTTGTACCTCTTGTGAACAGGTTCACCCACATAGAAGCTGTCGGGAAAGAAGACGTTATCAAACTGAGTGGCGGACTGGCTTGCGAAGCAAAAGGGGCTTGTAGACAGGCAACAGACACACTATGTGATCTAAAGTCATCTTTAATCAGCACAGAGACTTTAGCAGCATAAAGGATGGTTAGTTGTCAGAACATCCTAACTGCTGCTCGAACTGAATAGTGCCGGAAGCAAGTGTTAATATAAACGTTATAGTGGGGTGGGGTTAGTGATGCTAACTTATATGTGATTGGTTGGCATGCATAATCAATCTATATCCTTCCCCCTAAAGACTAAGTGTGAAAGGGCACCCATGCCATGGAGTTAAACGTACACGCCATATCTATCTGGCGGTCTACTGACACGGCCCGAGTGCGTGCGGACCAAACCCTCTCCTCCCTCTCCTGAAAGATGAGGCGGAGAGCCCGGAGGCGAGAATGGCGCGGGAAAGGCTTGTGGTGGCCGAAAGGGGAAAGATGCAGGAGGGGAGGCCCCGTGGTTAGTGGAGACCGCGGGACGTGGAGGGGTGTAAGGCATGTGGGGACGGGTAGGAGACATGGCAGCAGGCGGCTGGAACTGGAGCGGTGGAGCATAGGGTGGAGCTGGCGGTGGACGAGGTTCCCGCACAGTAAGCAGGTGTTGTCGACATCTCCAGTATACCGCTCCCTCATAGTCCACAAGGTAGGATCGTGGTTCGTCAGCCAGGTTAATAACGGTGCCCAGACGGGAATAATCAATCTACAGGGCTGTTGAGCCAAAACCAAAGAGACCAACGTCAGGCAACGCCATTGTAGTTGGAGACTCCATTGTGAGAGGTACGGACAGGGGTTTCTGCGGCAACAGACGGGATTCGAGGATGGTGTGCTGCCTTCCTGGTGCCAGGATCTAGGATGTCACGGACAGAGTGCAGAAAATCCTCAAGGGCGAAGGTGAACAGCCGGAAGTGGTAGTGCATGTCGGCACCAACGATGTCGGAAAGAAGGGGATGAATATTCTGCAGCGTGACTTTAGAGAGCTCGGAAAAATGCTGAAAAGCACGACCTCCAGGGTTGTTATCTCCGGTTTGCTTCCAGTTCCTCATGCTGGCGAGAAAAGGAACAGGGAGATACGGGACCTGGATGTGTGGCTGAGGAACTGGTGCAGGGGGCAGGGATTTAGATTCTTAGATCACTGGGATCTGTTTTGGAGTAAGGGGGAACTGTACAAAAGGGACGTATTGCATCTTAACAGGTGGGGGACCAGCATTCTGGCAGGCAGGTTTGCCACTGCTACACGGGTGGTTTTAAACTGAATAAGGGGAGTGGGGTGTCAAATGGGATAGTGGAGGATGGAGTTAAAGGGAAAGAGAGTAAAGGGATGGTTAATGACCCCAGAATTAATGGGAAAGGAAGCTCACAAAGAGATAGGAGAGTATGGCCCAGTGTAATAGGGATCGATGTGAAAGGTGAGATTCAATTCAATTCAATTCAATTCAATTCAATTCAATTTATTTGTCATTTGGACCCCTTGAGGTCCAAACGAAATGTCGTTTCTGCAGCCATACATTACAAAACAAAAAAGACCCGAGACACAACACAGTTTACACAAACATCCATCACATCGCTGTGATGGAAGGCAAAAAAACTTATCTCTCCACTGCACTCTCCCCCCCGATGTCAGAGTCAGAGTCAAAGTCAAAGCCCCCGGCTGGCGATGGCGATTGTCCCGCGGCCATTAAAGCCACGCCGGGTGATGCAAAGTCACACATCGGGTCTTGGTGTTAGAGCCCCCGGCGGGCGCTCGCAGAGTCCCGCGGCCATTCCAAGCCGCGCGGGGCGATGGTGTAAGGCCCCGCTCAGGTGCTCTTCAACCCCGCAACTCGGGCGGGAGAAGTCGCCGTTGTGGAAGCCCCGAAAAGCGGTCACCCAGCAGGGACCCGCGGGCTCCCGGTGCCGCCGTCCGCCAAACCCGCAGTTGCAGCCTCCGAAACTCCGGAGGTCGGGTGGCAGCAGTGCTCCACCACAGCTCCACCCGCTCCGGACTCGGCCAGCCCCGCGATGGTGAGTAGTCGGCAACTCCGCAGCTGGAGCCCCATGTCGTTCATGTAGGAGGCCGCTCCACGTTGCAGCCCCAACGACAATGGAGACCCGACAAAGAAAAGGTCAGGTCTCCCGTGCAGGGGAAAGATTTTAAAGTTACCCCCTCCCCCCCACACCACCCCCACCCCCCCACACACATACCCCAACAAAATAAATAACAAAAACGACATAAAAACAAGACAAAAAATAATAAAAACACAGACGGACTGCAGAGGCCGCTGCTGACGAGAGCCGCGCCGCCCAATTACGAGATGCGTAAGGAATTAAAAGTATTGTATATGAATGCGCGAAGTATAAGAAGTAAAGTAGATGAGCTTGAGGCTCAGTTAAAGGTTGGTAGATATGATATTGTGGGGATTACTGAGACGTGGCTGCAGGAGGATCGGGCCTGGGAACTTAATATTCAGGGTTATACATCCTATAGAAAGGACAGGCAGGTGGGCAGAGGAGGGGGGGTAGCTCTGCTGGTGAGGGATGGAATTCAGTCAGATTCAATCAGAAAGATTTAATAGGAATCTAAGGGGTAACTTTGTGAGTGTTTGGAACAAGCTGCCGGAGGAGGTAGTTGAGGCAGGTACTGTCACTTCGTTTAAGAAACTTTTAGACAGGTATATGGATAGGGCAGGTTTAGAGGGGCCAAATGCAGGCAGGTGGGACTAGTGTAGGTGGGACATGCTGCTCGGTGTGGGCAAGCTGGGCTGAGGGGCTAGTTTCCACGCTGTATCACTCTGTGACTGGAAACATCGGCAATCCATTCTCTCCGCAGATGCTGCCTGACCTGTTGAGTTCTTCCAGCACTTTGTGACCTGTTATACTCAGACTTGGCATTGACTCTGTATACTGTGATCTCTTTTCATACCTTAACGATTTTGTGATTCTCTTCAGAGCTCCTATGAAGTTACATTTGCTGAATTCTATCTTTTCTTTTATTACAGAAAAGAATTATGGATTTGTATCAAACACATTCCTGCGATCTGGACACATTTATTTACATATATCTCCAACCTGATGAAAATGTTTTGAACCAAGTGGGTGAGACCATTGACAAGATTTGTACTTTCTTAAAGGAACAATGTCCCTACAAAATCAGTAAAGCTGTGAAGGTGAGATGACAGAATTGTACACTGATCGGAAATAGACCATGTTACTAAGTTGTAAACAAAGAAGGTCCCAGGATCACTGGTGCAAGTCTGAGTTCTGCAATCTCAATTCTAATTGCTTAAAAAATGTCTTTCTCCCAGTTGTGTGTGAACGGGTGATCAACGGTCACCGTCTCTAAAATAAAAGTGCTTGCTCCTGATTTCTCCTGCCAAAGACGTACCTTTAGAGAGGAGATGAGGAGGAATTTCTTTAGGCAGAGGGTGGTAAATCTACGAAATTCGTTGCCACAGACGGTTGTGAACCCAATCATTGGGAATTTTTAAAGCGGAAATTGACAAGTTAATGATTCGGGTGTCAGGGTGTCAAAGGTTACAGGGAGAAGGCAGGAGAAAGGGGTTGGGAGAGAAAGATAGACGGGCCATGATTGAATGGCGGAGTAGACTCAATGGGCCAAATGGCTTAATTCTGCTCCTATGACATGAACTTATGAAGAGTTATTATCACAGCGATCAACCTTGGTCATGGTATTCTATCCTTGACAACTAACCCAGGGATCCCCATTGCCTGGATTCATGAGTGGTATTGAGCCTTTTGTGAGTTCAAGACAACTCTAGTAGGCCGAGCCAACTCAAGCACAAGATAAGTTAATAACCTGTATTTAATTAGAGATACAGCGTGGGAAAAGACCCTTCGGCCCACCGAGTCCACACCCATTCACACTAGTTCTGTGTTATTCCACTTATCATCCAATTGCTACCCTTATCATGTATCTATACACTGTGAATGGCTCGATTGTAATCATGTATTGTCTTTCTGATGACTGGATAGCAGGCAACAAAAGCTTTTCACTGTACCTCAGTGGTGGTGGCCCATCGGTAACGATGATGGCGGGTTGTGCAGTCTCAATTCTGGTGAGTTCTGACATGGCTCACGAGTCCAGGGCTGCACAAAAACCTGTGTGTGAATGGGTTTAATGTGGAGAAGCTGTTGCACTGTGACAACCTCACCCACTCGGCCACAGAAGTCAGAGCCCAGTGATATGAAAAATCACCATGGCTGGAGACTTCTTGGCTGCAGTGTATGTCCATGTCGTGTTTAGTGCTCTGACTAGCCCTTCGCATTCCACAGTGCCTTGCTGTGTTGCCTTTCCGGTGCACGTCTCAGTACACTTGATATTAAACTGAAACAGAAACAAATTGGATGCAATTTTACACCTGCCAAATAACCTACAAACCTGCACGTCTTTGGGATTTGGGTGGAAACCGGAGCAACCAGAGGAAACCCACACGGTCACATGGAGATTGTGCAAACTCCACACAGACAGCACCCGAGGTCAGGATCGAACCCAGGTCTCTGGCATTGTGAGGCAGCGGCTCTTGCTGCTGCATAGTAGGCCCCGACCCCGGGTGAACAATGGAGGAGGACCGACTGTGCTTTGTGCCTTCCACCACAGTGAAGAATGCTGTGGTGGATGTTTGTGTTAAATTTCGTTGTGTATTGTGTGTTCTTTTTTGATTGTACCACTGCTGACAAATTCATTTCACTGCACTTATATGTGTATGTGATGACTAAAACTGATTGATTGATTGATTGATTGCATGGCTGTGCCACCCACATTTCTGATCAAACAGAAATAGGCCACCAGGCTCATTTAAATGATGGTTTATCAGTATTTGAACGAGTTTATTTTTGTCACCCTTGATATATTCATTCATTTATTTGTCATTCTTCCAAATGACCTTGCACATACACTCTACTACAAGGATAAACTCCAAATTTCAATAACATTTTGTGAAGAAAGACATTTAGTTTAGTTTAGTGATACAACGTGGAAACAGGCCCTTCGGCCCACCGAGTCCACGCCAACCAGCAATCACCCTGTACACTAGCACTATCCTACACACTGGGGCAATTTACAACTTACAGAAGCCAATTAACCTACAAACCTGTACTTCTTTGGAAAGTGGGAGGAAAATGGCGCCAAATAAATAAAAAGTAAACATCTTAAATTTGCTTCTAATTGGCATATTTAGTTGTAAATTGTCCCCACTAGAGATGATAGATTTTCTGCATCTCCCTTATTGAGACCACCAGCACGATTGGCCGCCCCGCCAACAGTCTGTCTGTTTTTTTTGTCTTTTTTATTTATTTTTAGTGTGTATTAAAAGTCCGTGTAAATGTTCTACGGTTTGTTTTATGTGGGGGGAGGGGGAAACTTTTTTTTCAGTTTCTTACCTTGCCGGAGATGCGATTATTTTCCAGATCGCAATCTCCGGTCGTTCTGCAGCCTACCATCGATGGAGCTGGAGGTCTCCTCAGAATGGCTTTGGGCCCCACCGCAGGACGTGGACTTAACATCGGACCGCGACCAAGTTTAATTGGCTTCAGTAAAAGATTGTAAATTGTTCCTCGTGTGTAGGAAAGTGCTAGTGTACGGGTATCGCTGGTTAGTGCGGACTCAGAGGGCAAAAGGGCCTGTTTACTCACTGTATCTCTAAACTTAAAATAAAACGAAAAATCATTTATTGAAAAGGTTGTATTGTTGTTTTGCCTCATCTTGTAGGGTGGCTCCCTTGGAAAAGGAACAGGTGTAAAAAATGGCTCTGATGCGGATATGGTTGTCTTTCTCAACTACTTCAAGAGTTTTGAAGACCAAAAGAAAAACCGGGCTGAAATTTTGAGCAACATTCGTGAACTGTTGTTGAAATATGAGAAAAACATTGGACGTCAGATCAAAATGTCACAGCCCAGAATAATTCCTGCTTCGTCTTCTCCTCGCTCGCTGAACCTCCTGTTTAAATCCACAGAATCGTCTGATTTTGTTGAGGTCGATGTTCTCCCTGCATTTGATGCCTTAGGTATGAGGCTTTGAACACATTAGAAATAACCGGTTTAATGGAAAATATGGGATGCTTTACTAATCATACCTGCAATGTTCGCATCCAAGTCATTAATATATATCACAACCAGCCATGGTCCCAGCACCGATAGTACACACTGATCAAAGATTTGAAATCAGGAAAAAAAACATTCTTCCACCAAAGGTACTCACTGGTCACAGATTTAGAGATCAGTACAACATCTTTCCACCACTACTCTCTTCCTCCCACCACCGAGTCAATTTGGATTCATTTGGCTGGCATATGTTGGATCCCATCCATCTTAAACTTCTGCACCAGCCTGCTATGCGGGACCTTGTCAAATACATTACTGAAATACATATGGACAACGTCAATTGCCCTACCTTCATCATTCCTTAGTCACACACTGAAATAATCGCAGACAAATTAGTATAGGATCTGATACTATCTCTGATCAGCGAAGATAGACACAAAATGCTGCCGTAACTCAGCAGGCCAGACAGCATCTCTGGAGAAGAGAAATGGGCGATGTTTTGTGTTGAGACCCTTCTTCAGACTGCCTGAAGAAGGGTCTCAACCCGTAACGTTACCCATTCCTTTTCTCCAGAGATGTTGCCTGACCCGGTGAGTTTACTGCAGGATTTTTTTGTCTATCTTCAGTGTAAACCAGCATCTACAGCTCCTTCCTACACCACATCTCTGATCAGCTCCTGCCTTTCCAAATGACCATAAATCATATCTCCTATTACTCTCTCCAATAATTTCAAAGGAACTTTGTAAAGTTCCACCCTGCTAAACTTAAAAGTCTTGGTATACTGAGGTATATTTGGAGACTATTGGTGAAATTGTTGTATGAAGAGGCGAATGCAGTTGTTTAAGTTGAAATGTTATTGGAAGGACAAGTGCATCAGCGGTAGAGATATTATTGGTGCACCATCCTGCAGTAATGTGCTGCATTATCCTCACTAGACCTTGGCCTGCATCATGCCGATGGCCTTTTTTTGGGCAAATGTAGTTCCCACTCAAGGTCACCCCAAAGACTAGTCCTGCATCTAGAACATTATCTTGCTGACATTGTCTGACCTCTGGATTTCCATGTGGCGTAACCTATTTTGCCATCTTTGATGCTGTCCAACATGTTGGAAAAAAAGTTAATCGGAGGTGTCGCGATTGCTTGAATTTTGCCGAAACTCTGAAGAAATGACATAGGTGGACGCTGCTTAAGTTTCGTAACGCTAACATAATGTTCTGTCAATGGCAAACAACTTGTTATGTTTACTATGACATACATTGTCGGTATTTAAGCAATAAAATGTTACTTTTTTGTCCTGAAGGTCAAGTAACATGGACTCATGCTCAAGTCTATGAAGCTCTCATTGCTACCGGAGAATGTGGTGGAGAATTCTCAGCATGCTTCACCGAACTTCAGAGGGACTTTGTAAAGACCCGTCCCACTAAACTTAAAAGCCTTATCCGACTTGTGAAGTATTGGTATACTGAGGTATATTCAGAGACTGTTGCTGAAATTGTTCTACGAAGAGGTGTATGCAGTTATTTAAGTTGAATGAAGGAATGAATGAATGACTGAAGGAATGAATAGTACTTCATTATCACATGTGACATGCCACAGTGAAATGTGCAAGAAGGAACTGCAGATGCTAGTTTAAACTGAAAATAGACACAAAAAGCTGGAGTAACTTAGCGGGACAGGCAGCATTTCTGGAGAGAAGGAATGGGTGACGTTTCGGATCGAGACTGACGAAGGGTCTCAACCCAAAACGTCACCCATTCCTTCTCTCCAGAGATGCTGCCTGTCCCACTGAGTTACTCCTGCTTTTTGTGGCTATCTTGTCACAGTGAAATTCTTTGTTTTGCATACCATACACAAAGAACGGCAGTACGCTATAATCAGTCTGAAGAAGGGTCCCAACCCAAAAGGTCACCTATCCATGCTGCCTGACCCATTGAGTTACTCCAGCACTTTGTGTCTTTATTGGGGTAAACTTGGTTTGCTTTCTCGGGACTGTTGGGAGCATCCTGTGAAGCATCCCAATAACTTGCTTTCTACGGTGCATCTGTTCCTAGGCACACAGGGAACTGCAGATGCTAGTTTACTTAAAAAGGATACAAAGTGCTGGAGTAGATTCCTATCCACATTCTCCAGAGAAGCTGCCTGACCTGAGTTACTGCAGCATTTTGTGTTGGGTTTTTTTTGTGGTAAATTAGCATTTGCAGTTCCTTGTGTCTTCCTTTAGTAGAAACGGATTCATTCTGTGTCAGCCACCCCTACAAGCAGTGAGTTCCAGAACGTAATGTGGATAAATGTGCGGTTATCCATTTTGGTGGCAAAAACAGGAAAGCAGACTATTATCTAAATGGTGGCCGACTAGGAAAAGGGGAGATGCAGCGAGACCTGGGTGTCATGGTACACCAGTCATTGAAAGTGGGCATGCAGGTGCAGCAGGCAGTGAAGAAAGCGAATGGTATGTTAGCTTTCATAGCAAAAGGATTTGAGTATAGGAGCAGGGAGGTTCTACTGCAGTTGTACAGGGTCTTGGTGAGACCACACCTGGAGTATTGCGTACAGTTTTGGTCTCCAAATCTGAGGAAGGACATTATTGCCATAGAGGGAGTGCAGAGAAGGTTCACCAGACTGATTCCTGGGATGTCAGGACTGTCTTATGAAGAAAGACTGGATAGACTTGGTTTATACTCTCTAGAATTTAGGAGATTGAGAGGGGATCTTATAGAAACTTACAAAATTCTTAAGGGGATGGACAGGCTAAATGCAGGAAGATTGCTCCCGATGTTGGGGAAGTCCAGGACAAGGGGTCACAGCTTAAGGATAAGGGGGAAATCCTTTAAAACCGAGATGAGAAGAACTTTTTTCACACAGAGAGTGGTGAATCTGTGGAACTCCCTGCCACAGAGGGTAGTCGAGGCCAGTTCATTGGCTATATTTAAGAGGGAGTTAGATGTGGCCCTTGTGGCTAAGGGGATCAGAGGGTATGGAGAGGGCAGGTACGGGATACTGAGTTGGATGATCAGCCATGATCATATCGAATGGCGGTTTAGGCTCGAAGGGCCGAATGGCCTACTCCTGCACCTAATTTCTATGTTTCTATGTAACAAATCTTTGTATAGAAGGTTTTCCCTTGCAATCTCTTGTACCTTTGGTTGAATCTCTGTCTCTGGTCCTGGAAGCAACCAGTATCCACACTGTATAACTAAACTAAACTAAACAATGCAATCAAGACCTTAATAATTAATTGCAAAAAATATTCTCATCCCAGCGCTAATATTTTTGTTAATTATATTAAATTATGTTAATTATGTTAAAGTTGACTTTTCCACCAGAGGAAACAGACAGAGAATGGTTCTTTAATTTGGCGATTATGTTCTTTAATGTGTGGCGTTACTGGTGTAGTTTAGAGATACAGCGTGGAAACAGGCCCTTCGGCCCACCGAGTCTGTGCTGACCAGCGATCACCCGTACACTAGATCTACCCGACACACCAGGGACAAATGCCAATTGACCTCAATGTGGGAGGAATCCAGAGAACCCGGAGAAAACCACGCTGTCACAGGGAGAATGTGCAAACTCCATACAGACAGCATCCATAGTCAGGAACGAACCCGGTCTCTGGCGTTGTAAAGCAGCAACTCCACAGCTGCACCACTTTGCCGCCTCTGAATTAAACGCCTGAACAGGGACACGAACCCTGGACCCACAGATTCAAAGTCTGATGCTCTACCGACTGAGCTATCCGGGCCCTGAAGTTATTCAAACAAGAAAGAGAGAGTTCAAGGGCGGAAAGTTCAAATGTTGATTTATTTCTATCTAACAGCATGTCCATCGCCCATATAAACCCCAACTGAGAAGCGGAGAGGATTTGCCACCGAAGTATGCTCTGGAGCTGCTGATGATCTATGCATGGGAGAGCGCTGAGAAGGGAGAACATTTCAGCACCGCGGAAGGATTTCGCACCGTTCTGGAACTGATTGTCCAGTACAAACACCTTTGCATATTTTGGACCACAAACTACAGCGTTGACTCTTCCTGCATTGCCATATTTCTGAAAAACAAACTTAAAGAACCAAAGTAAGTTACTTTCAAACCATATTTGCCTTTTCTGGAATATTCTAGAATCAACACAGCACAGTGAAAGGTTATTTGAAATTGGAAGGAACTGCAGAGGCTGGTTTATCCCAAAGATAGAAACCAGAGCGCCCGGAGAAAAGTCACACAGGTCACGGGGAGTACGTACAAACTCCATACACACAGTACCCGTAGTGGGGATCAAACCGGGGTCTCTGGCGCTGTAAGGCAGCAACTCTACCACTACGCCATCAATATTTAGTCTAGGGTACAGAAGGTCAGGAGGCAACAAGGAATCGATGTAAGGATAAGCAGCCATAAAGGTTTGCGCAAGGGATAATTCCCAGAGGATTTTGTGGTGTACAGATCGAGCTAATAAAATTGGTTTGGGCTGCTGATGTTTATGTGTTTGAACCCTTAGACCAATGATCCTTGACCCCGCAGACCCAACAGGTAACGTTGCTGCAGCAGCGAGATGGGATCTAGTGGCAGAAGCGGCCAAGTACTGTTTGCAGCAGAACTGTGTGAAAGATGTCAACTTCTGGGACGTTAAGGTAAAATATCACAGGAAACATGTATTGGCATTGGTATTGGTTTATTATTGCCACATGTATCGAGGTAATGGTGAAAAGCTTTTGTTTGCATGCTATCCAAATTAAATCAGACAACACCATCCATGGGTTTTATTTTGCACATTGGCCTTCATCAGACAGAGTATTGAATTTCGAAGTTGGGAGGTCATGTTGCAGTTGTATAAGACTTTGGCCGCATTTCGAGTATTTTGTTCAGTTTTGGCCACCATGTTATGGGAATGATGTTGTCAGGCTGAAATGGATGCAGAGAAGATTTATGACGATGTTGCCAGGACTCGAGGGCCTGATCAATAGGGAGAGGTTGAGTAGCCTGGGACTCTATTCCTTGGAGCGCAGGAGGATGAGGGGTGATCTTATAGAGGTGTACAAAATCATGAGAGGAATAGATCGTGTAGATGTACAGAGTCTCTTGCCCATAGTATGGGAATCTAGAACCAGTAGACACAGGTGTAAAGTGAAGGGGGATGATGTAATGGGAACCTGAGGAGTTATGTTTGGAACAAAACATTTAGACAGGTACATAGATAGGACAGGTTTAGAGGGATATGGGCCAAATGCAGGCAGGGGGGGGGGGGGGACTAGTGTAGATGGTCCATGTTGGCCAGTGTGGGCAAGTTGGGCCGAAGGGCCAACTTTCCATGCCGTAAGACTCTATGAATCTATAATTACAATTAAACCATGCACAAGTGCAACAGGTAGGGCAAAGAGAAAAATACCAACGAGCAGAATACTGTAGCATTACAGTTCCAGAGACAACGTCCAATGTCTGCAGAGGTAGGTTGGAAGATTGGGACTGCATCCTAGCTTATGGCAGGAATGATCAGAATTCTGACAACAGAGGAGAGGAAGCTGTTTCAGAGTATGGTGGTACATGCTTTCAATATTTTTGTGTCTTCTGCCCGATGAGAGTAGGGAGAAGTGGGAATGACTGGGGTGAGAAAGGTCCTTGATCCCGGTTAGCTGCCCGCCCGATAAAGCATGAAGTTCGATGCAGGCAATGGTGGGTGGTCTGGTCTGTGTGATGGACAGACCAGACTCCAAAATTCAGGAATCTTGCATTGTGATGGTAGCTACCTCAACTACCTCCTCCAGCATCTCATTCCATACACCCACCACCCTTTGTGTGAACAAGTTAACTCTCAATGTGCTGCCTCGGAAAAGCAGTCAACGTAATCAAAGACTTGTCCCACCCCGGTCATTCCTTCCTCTCCCCGCTCCCCTCAGGCAGAAGATACAGAAGGTTGAAAGCGTGCACCACCAGACTCAGGAGCAGCTTCTTCCCTTCTGTTATCAGGCTTGTGAACAGTCGTCCCATAAACTGGAGTACTCTCCCACCTCCACCCCATTGTTGACACTGTCTATGGACTTTGCCAGAGGGGGAGTTGAGGCTGGTACAATCACAACATTTAAAAGACATTTGGAAAATTGCATGGATAGGAAAGGTTTAGAGGAATATGGGCCAAAGGCAAGCTGGTGGGACTAGCGTAAATGGGGCATTTTGGACGGCATGGACAAGTTGGGCTGAAGGGCCTATTTCCATGCTGTATGACTCTATGACGATACTCATTGGTCTGGGCTTTTAATGAATGGTGAATTGAGACCACACCCATTACCATCGCTCCCTGGTTAATCCAGGCGGAAAGGTGCCGTTTAAATTGGCTCCTATTCTGTGCATCTGCCCAATCTATTCCTCTCATGATTTTGTGCACGTCTATAAGATCTCCCCTCATTCTCCTGCGCTCCAAAGAATAAATCTCGTGTTCCAAGTGCACCCGATGATGCCCAAAAGAATGGGTGTCCACAATCTCACTCTCTTGTTATGTGTCTTGTCCAAAATGAAAAGGAACTACATTTTATTTATTGCCATTTTTGCTTGTGTTCCACAGCCAGTGAAGACATTTGAAATCACTGTGACCCGCCTGGGTGGTAAATCGTTACAACTAAAGGCCAACATTTATCTCAAGGTCTCTGAGATCAAACGTAACATTCAGCAAAATTGGACCATTCCAGTCTCCCAGCAACACCTGGTATTCAATGGCACCATTTTGGATGATGGCAACACCTTGTTGGATTCCAGCATCTTCTTTGATGCAACGATCCAGCTACTCATGCTAAACACAATAAAAATATTTGTCAATGGGCATCATCTGACAATTCAGGTTTCACCAAGCGACAAGGTTTCAAGTTTAAAATATAAAATTGTATCTCTGGAGCGTATCCAACCAAGCCAGTACTACTTGACCTTTGAATCTCAGCAACTTGAAGATGAACGTACACTGGAATCTTACGGCATTAAGCAACATTCCACCATCCAAGTCAACCTGCGACTGCGTGGTTAAACAGTCTGAATATCAATAACAATGTGAAAGACTAAATTAAGTTATCATTATCTGGGTTGAATCGGAATGAACTATCACTGGCGACAGACAAGCGGCGGACACTGCTTTTGACAGTTTTTGACAGATCTCTATCTGGCAGTTTAAACTCTATTTACAACCTTCATATTGTGCACACACTTACAATGTTCAAATGACAATGTGGACGCCCATAGCTACTGATTTTCAAACTGTTGAAGAAAAAATTAAAATCCTTTCTTACTTAATTTTGATTGGAATTAAACAAGGTAATGAACGGGTGTGCGGAGGTGGCAATTGCCATCTCTCGTTGACCAGGTGCCGAATAGGATCTTGAGAATCGGCCAAATAAGATTTAGTTGCATTACCTCTTGTCTGGGAATGCGTGGAATGGTGAATGTAAACATAACACAATTAGGACAGAGGTAAGGAAGTCTGTTTCTCTGTGGGAAGTTACAGTAGGCCACCTACCGCTAGTAGTATAGAAATGTTACCGTAAAAGGGGGCTTATGATTGGCACGGAGAGGGGGCAGTGGAGCGGTCTGCTTGAAAGATGAGATAGAATAATGTCCAGATGCCCTTATATTATGACTTGTATTAACCATCTGTTGTTGAATAAGATTAACATAAATAAAAGGTATATTATGACTAATTAAATAATGAATACCTATGTAGTAGATTGTAGTTATAGGAAAACATATAGCCAAGGACGAAGTATATTTTCGTATAGTTGTATCTAACAAAATATAAAAGTTGTTGACAGCACAGTATAACTGTCGGCTAATTCTACTATGAAGTCAGTGAACTGGTGAGCAGTTTTCTGCCGCCATCTCTCCATGATATCATGCAATAACGTCCCTTGAAGCAAACCTGCGAAGTCTCTGTTTTTCCTTTAATTTCCCTCGGTTAATTTCTTCCAGAAAAAAACAATTTGATAATTAATGCTGATTTTTCAGTGGGCTGCGCTCTAAGGATCATAAAGGAATTCACTTGATTGGACTAAATTATTTTTCTGGATACGTTGAAAATCCTCTTGAGTATAGAAGGTGGCAGCAACAAGGAACTGCAGATGCCCGTTGACCAAAGAAAGACACCAAATGCTGGTGTAACTCAGCAGGACGGGCAGCATCTCTGAGGAACATGGATAGGTGACGTTTTGGGACGGGACCCTTCTTCAGACTCATTATACTTCATATATTTTAATATTAACTTTATACTTTAGAAAGTCTTGCCTAGCTGCCAGGAAAGTAGCTCTACTTTAATTCAATTAAATGCCAATTATTTACACTAAATTTGCTTTTTGTTCTTTGTGTAATTCAGCATGGATAAATAAAAGCTGTAACAATGTTTGAAAGATTACCTGGTTAATTTCTTCAATCAGAGTTCTTATATTAACTTGTGTTCTTTATCTGTTATGAGTTACTTGGTGCCGAATACTTGTCCGTTAAGTTCTGCACTTCCACTGCAGTTAATATGGAAGGGGGATTCATACATGATGGGAGTTGATTCAGCTCATCATGTTGGTGGAACAAGAAGCAAGAGAAGTTGACAACAGTGAAACCACTGAGATCACGTGTATTGAACTGATAATCAACCAACAACCCCTGTGTACGGTCCCCACGTCTGCATTCTGAACATTGCTCCCAATTGCTTCTAAACACAATGCAGTTGGGGCTGCATGGTGGCACAGTGGTAGAGTCACTGCCTTACAGCGCCAGAGACCATGGTTCGATCCTAACGGCAGGTGCTGTACAGAGTTGATACCCTGTGACCGCATGAATTTTCTCTGTGTGAACCAGTTTCCACCCACATTCCAAAGACAGGTGCAGGTTTGTAGGTTCATTGGCTTCTGTAAATGGCCCTTTAGTGTGTAGGATGTGAAAGTGGGATAACATAGAGCTAATATACGGGTGATCGTTGGTCGGCACGGATGCAATGGGCCAAAGGGCCTGTTTGAACACCATTGCTAAAACTAAACCAAAGCCCATAAGCGAGGTTGTAACCTCTGTGACTTGCTTGTATTTATTTCGTAACGAGGTAAATGCTATTTTACCTTTTGTCGCTATCTGAAAATGAGTCAATTTAGTCTAAGAGCCGACACAGTTATTTTTACAACTTTTCCACATCGCAGTAAAACCATCCATCGCACATTCACACAAGCACGGCCAGGGTGTCTCTGATGTGAACAGCTACTTAAAGACCATGAGAGGTCAAGGGATCTGGAATCCCCAAATCTCTTGAATTAGCTCCCTCACATTGAAGCAGACAGACTGGAGTGGAAAATGATTAACTTCTCCCCTTTCCTCCCAAGAACAGCTTCTGTCCTGCAAAATTGGTGTTGTGGGCCCAACTATGTATTTATTCCCATAAGGACTCAAAGCACTAGAGTAACCCAGCAGGTCAGGATCTCTGGAGAACATGGATAGGAGATGTTTCAGGTCGAGACCCTTCTGGTCTCATTATTCCCATGGTGTGGGTGTGAACGACTAGATCAACATTTAAGCACTATTCAAGATTGCTCTTGTACTGAGGGGTTTGTAGAACCATCACAGTGCATAGCTGGAAGTCAAAACTATATCATTATTTGAGGCACAGAGAGGGTAGACAGGCAAAACCTTTTTTCCAGGATGAAACTAGGGAGAGATGGAAATCCAGGATGCAATGGTCCATCTCAGGGTTCATCCTGAGCAAGTGTAACTAAATTGTCAGAGGTTGAGAGACAGTCAGAGGACTGTCAGATCAGTGGACTATTCATACACAAACATTCTGAGCCATAGCCTCAGTGTAAAAGGATGTATCTTTAGAAATTTGATGAGGAGGAATTTCTTTAGTCAGGAGGTGGGGAATCTGGAATTCATTGCCAAAGACGGCTGTGGAGGCCAAATCAATGGGGATTTTTTTAAGGTGGAGATTGTCAGATTCTTGAGTAGTTTGGGTTGTCAGGGGTTATGCGGTGAAGGCAGGAACATGGGGCTGAGAGGGAAAGATAGATCAGCCATGATTGAATGGTGGGGTAGACTTGATGGCAGATACAAAATGCTGGAGTAACTCAGCGGGACAGGCAGCATCTATGGAGAGAAGGAATGGGTGACGTTTTGGGTCGAGACCCTTCTTCAGACTGACAAACGCTTTAACTTGATGACCATGTCTTTGTCCTGCCCCCACCGGTCTTCCAGTTTTTTTACCCCCCCCCCCCCCCCCCAGGGGAGGACAAAGTCTGGTAAGTGATAGGTGGATACAGATGAGGGGGGTTTATGATTGGCATACGGCAGGACAAAGGCTAGAGATGAAATGGAGACAGAAGGGTGTCAGATAAGGAGAGAGGAGGAAGTGAAATGTATAGGGGGAGGTGCAGGGGATGGGATCATGGGAGAAATACAAGATACATTTATTTGTCACATGTAACAATTGATACAGTCTTCTTCTTCTTATCGAGTCCACACACAAGATTAGAAGTTGTTCAGCCAGAGCTGAACACACTTCTCGGCATCTGCACAATGGTGTCTGTCTTGCGCTTCTTGTGCTTCTTGCGCGTGGTGGTGGAAAGATTGGTTGAAACAGGGCCGCGACGTGAACGCTCTTTCCTTGGCCCCATTGATACAGTGAAATGTGTGGTCGCCATATACGGCCATACGAATAATAAAGAACACAGAACACAATAGTCGGGACTGGAAGACATCCTCAGCGGCTTGGGCATTGGGCATCCGAATCAGCCACCTCCTACCAGCGTCCGCGGCTCCAGAAGTCCACAGGCCGCGCTGGGCGGAGATTCAATGCTGGTGGCCCTCGGCAAAGGGCCCCAGGACTCCGCGATGTTGAAGTCAACGCCGCCCGCGCTGGAAGCTCTACAAACCACAGCTCCGATGTTGAAGCAGCAGGCCCTACACTCCGGAGCTTCAACGGCGATCCAGGTAAGGCCTCGCCCGCTCTGCGATGTATCCAGCGCTGCGCCGCCGCTGCTGCAGCTCTGGTCCGGGTCCCCGGCAGGAAAGGCCGCTCCAATCCAGGTGGTAGGCCGCGAGGATGGGGGCGAGGACGTAACTCGGAGCATCCTCGACAGGAAGTGACTGGGAAATTATTTACCCTTTACCCTACCCCCTCCCCCCCCCCACACACATAGAAAAGCTAAAGAAATCTCCAAAACAAACTTTTAAAACAGACTAAAAATTAAAAAAAGACCGAAAAACAGACAGACTGTAGGCAGAGGCAGCCATCAATGCGGCACCCTAGTGGTACACATTGTACAAAATAGGCAATGTTTTCACACAGAGGGTGGTGGGTTTATGAAATGAGCTGCCGGAGAAAGTACAGTAATTGAGTTTAAGGGACATTTGGACAGGTACACGTACTATGACTCTGTCTTCTTTCTCCAGTAACTGTGGCTTCACCCCGGCTATTGTAGATGGATCTCTCCGTCTGAAGAAGGGTCTCAACCCTTAACATCACCTATTCCTTCTATCCAGAGATGCTGCCTGTCCCGCTGAGTTACTCCAGCATTGTGTGTCTATCTTCGGTTTAAACCAGCATCTGCAGTTCCTTCCTACACTGATCTCTCATCAGTGTCTCCTCTGACTCCCATTGTTCTGCTCATACACCCCCTCCCCCTAGATGGAACAAGATGGAGTTCCCCTGGTCCTCACCAGCCTCCACATCCAGTTAGTTAGTTAGTTTATTGTCATGTTTACTGAGGTACAGGGAAAAGCTTTTTTGTTCAATTGTTGTTTGCCATCCAGTCAGCAGGAACACTATAGATGATAACAATCAAGCTGTCCACAGTATACACAGATACAGGATAAAGGGAATAATGTTTAGTGTCAATAAAAGGACTGATTTTCAGATAGCGACAAAAGGTAAAATAGCATTTACCTCGTTACGAAATAAATACAAGCAAGTCACAGCTGTTACACCCTCGCTTATGGGCTTTGGTTTAGTTTTAGCAATAGTGTTCAAACAGGCCCTTTGCCCTATGTATCCATGCCGACCAACGATCACCCGTACATTAGCTCTATGTTATCCCACTTTCACATCCTACACACTAAAGGGCCATTTACAGAAGCCAATGTACCTGGGAGCAATGTTCAGAATGCAGACGTGGGGACCGTACACAGGGGTTGTTGGTTGATTATCAGTTCAATACACGTGATCTCAGTGGTTTCACTGTTGTCAACTTCTCTTGCTTCTTGTTCCACCAACATGATGAGCTGAATCAACTCCCATCATGTATGAATCCCCCTTCCATATTAACTGCAGTGGAAATGCAGAACTTAACGGACAAGTATTCGGCACCAAGTAACTCTGATAAAGGACACAAGTTAATATAAGAACTCTGATTGAAGAAATTAACCAGGTAATCTTTCAAACATTGTTACAGCTTTTATTTATCCATGCTGAATTACACAAAGATTGGCATTTAATTGAATTCAGATTCAGATTCAACTTTAATTGTCATTGTCAGTGTACAGTACAGAGACAACAAAATGCAGAATTAAAGTAGAGCTACTTTCCTGGCAGCTAGACTAGGCTACCGTCTTCTATAATAGAAAGTCAATATAAAAATATGAAGAGTCTGAAGAAGGGTCCCGTTCCAAAACATCACCTATCCATGTTCCTCAGAGATGCTGCCTGTCCTGCTGAGTTACACCAGCATTTGGTGTCTTTCTTTGGTAAACGGGCATCTGCAGTTCCTTGTTGCTGCCACTGTAATACTGTACTCATGAGCATTTACTCAAGCAATACTGTACTCATGAGCATTTTCAACGTATCCAGGAAAATAATTTAGTCCAATCAAGTGAATTCCTTTATGATCCTTAGAGCGCAAAACCACCGAAAAATCAGCATTAATTATCAAATAGTTTGAAAACCAGTAGCTGTGGGCGTCCACATTGTCATTTGAACATTGTAAGTGTGTGTACAAGGTGAATGTTGTAAATGGAGTTAAAAATGCCCAGATAAAGAGCTGACTATTGAGCATGTTTGTTGAGGACTGAGGGGTGTGGGGAACGTGCACTGAGACTGCATGAATGAATGTATGAATGAATGAACGATACTTTATTGTTACATGTACCTATCTAGGGTAGGGTGCCTCGGTACAGTCAAATGCTTTGTTCTGCACACAACCTAGGCTGTACACGAGTGTCCCCACCTATCTGTTGCCGACTAAGTTACAAATCACTGAACAACCTTATCTGTTGCCCCTCATGTGGGATGAACATGCTGAATCACCCCAGTTCCATTTGTGGATATTGGTCACACAAGATCGCCTGGATGAACAGGTGGTGGGAAAATGTTCCAGTAGAAAGAACACAATACAGAACATGTGCCTGTCAAAAGCAGAGTCCGCCGCTTGTCTGTCGCCAGTGATAGTTAATTCCGATTCAACCCAGATAATTACTCTCAATGATAACTTAATTTAAAGTCTTTCACATTGCTACTGATTATCAGACTGTTTAACTATGATCCTCTGCATTTAAACATTGGAGTTCGCTGCCACCACGCAGTCGCATGTTGACTTGGATGGTGGAATGTTGCTTAATGCCGTAATGTTCCAGTGTACGTTCATCTTCAAGTGGCTGAGATTGAAAGGTCAAGTAGTACTGGCTTGGTTGGATACGCTCCAGAGATTCAATTTTATTTTTTAAACTTGAAACCTTGTCGCTTGGTGAAACCTGAATTGTCAGATGACGCCCTTTGGAATTGACAAATATTTCCATTGTGTTTAGCATTAGCTGGATCGTTGCATCAAAGAAGATCCTGGAATCCAACAAGGTTTTGCCATTAGCCAAAATGGTGTCATTGAATACCAGGCGTTGCTGGGAGACTGGAATGGTCCAATTTTGCTGAATGTGGCGTTTGATCTCAGAGACCTTGAGATAAATGTTGGCCGTTAGTTGTAACGATTTACCATCCAGGCGGGTCACAGCGATTTCAAATGTCTTCACTGGCTGTGGAACACAAGCAAAAATGGTAATAAATAAAATGTAATTCCTTTTCATTTTGGACAAGACACATAACAAGAGAGTGAGATTGTGGACACCCATTCTTTTGGGCATCATCGGGTGCACTTGGAACACGAGATTTATTCTTTGGAGCGCAGGAGAATGAGGGAAGATCATGGGAGGAATAGATTGGGTAGATGCACAGAATAGGAGCCAACTTAAACGGCACCTTTCCGCCTGGATTAACCAGGGAGCGATGGTAATGGGTGTGGCCTCAATTCACCATTCATTAAAAGCCCAGACCATTGAATATGCCCCATTTACGCTAATCCCACCAGCCTGTATTTGACCCATATTCCTCTAAACCTTTCCGATCCATGCAATTCTCCAAATATCTTTTAAATGGTGTGATTGTACCTGCCTCAACTCCTCCTCTGGGAAAGTCCATAGACTGTGTCTACAATGGGGTGGAGGTGAACAGAGTGGACTGTTCACAAGCCTGATAACAGAGGGGGGGTGGAAGATTGCAACCTTCACGTGGTCCGCCCTGTTTCGACGAATGCAATCAACCCGGCGTGCACAATCAAATAAGATCAAATAGTACAAGTTGTCCTACAACTTTAGGCTGTGCACGCCATATGGTAGAAGAAGAAGAAGAAGAAGAAGAAGAAGAAGATAACAGAGGGGAAGAAGCTGCTCCTGAGTCTGGTGGTGCACGCTTTCAACCTTCTGTATCTTCTGCCTGAGGGGAGCGGGGAGAAGAAGGAATGACTGGGGTGGGACAAGTCTTTGATTACGTTGACTGCTTTTCCGAGGTAGGGTAAGTGTAGATGGAGTCAATGGTGGGAGGTGACGTCTATACAGTGTGGCAGTGGTGAAGTATAACACAATCCCATCACCCACTCAGCAAAACACCATCATTGCTTTAAACCATTTTACCTGGACATCCCAAGCTTGGACGTTCATGACACAGGGCATGCTTAGACATTTCCTGGCTTCATCCTGCATCACATTCCAACCACCTGATGAAGCCACGTTTCCAGTTGGATCGGCTGGGTCAAGAATGTATGTTCTGAAAAATAAAACCATTTAAATAACACCACTTAACTTTAAGCCGGTGTTTGCTGACAATATGCCAGTGAATGCCATGGTATTTATTATTATTGTGTATCAATCCTGCAATTACAAAGGATCATCTTGTGATTCTGTGCAGACATTTGTATTTCAATTAAGGACGGCACGGTGGTGCAGCTGGTAGAGCTGCTGCCTCACAGCGCCAGTGTCCCGGGTTCGATCCTGACCTCGGCCGAAGGGCCTGTTTCCATGCTGTACCTCTAGACATTCAGAAATTAGTATTTTTAATATGTCCAATGTGTTTCATGAAGATATCTGAAGAATGTGATGCAATGTAATATTTGCTGCTGGACCAGGAAGCCGGAAGGGGAACGTTAATTAAAAGTACAAGAGTAAGTGTAATTGGAATAGTCTACAGTGACTTACCCCTTGTCATGGAGCTTCTTGATTAAAAAGTCGGCCAAGGTTGGATTGTTGACATCATAGAACTCTGTCCAGTAGATGCAGACTTCCTGATAGCGGCAGATCAGGTCCAGGACTGTACAGAACCCTTGGGCAGTATCAAACTTCTCCTGATGATTACCTTGTTCCCAGGCATAGACTGTCAATAGCTCCACCGCATATTTTGCAGGGAGCCGTGCTCCACCACTCAACTCCGATTTCCGTGGCTTGACATGCTGGAGAAAATTAGTGACAAATCTAAATAAGCAAAGATGATGGATCACAGAATATGGAACTGCACAGCATTGGAATGTCTGTGCTATAATTATAAGACTAATTCTTATCTGCCTGCACATCATCCTATCCCTCCATTCCCTGCCTATCCATATCCCTAATCCAACAGTCTCTTCAATGCCACTATGGTTCATGAGTTTGAGAATCATAGAGTCTTACAGTGTGGAAACTGGCCCTTCGGCCCAACTTGCCCATACTGGCCAATATGTCCCATCTGAAGGCATTTATAAACCTGTCCTATCCATGTACCTGTCTAAATGTTTCTTAAACATTGTAATAGTCCCTGCCTCAACTACCTCCTCTCAGAGCAGAATTAGGCCATTCGGCCCATCTTTCCCTCTCAACCCCATTCTCCTGCCTTCGCCCCATAACCCCTGACACCGTTACTAATCAAGAATCGGTCAAGTGCATTTGCCCCCACCACCAACCCCGCCAGTGTAAAAAATATGCCCCGCAAATGTCCTTCAAACGATGCCACTCTCACCAAATTACAAGTGCCGAAGAAGATGGAAACTGAGATGTTGAAGCAAGCTCTCATTTTAATTTTGGACCAACATCTACTGGAGAGGTTTAGGCTGGGTCTCTATGCCTTGGAGTGCAGGAGGATGGAGGGTAGGGGGGGGGGGGGGTGATCTTATAGAGGTGTATAAGATCATGAGAGGAATAGATCGGGTAGATGCACAGAATCTCTTAGGGGAATCGAGGACCAGAGGACATAGGTTCAAGGTGAAGGGGAAAAGATTTAATAGGAATCTGAGGGGTAACATTTTCACACAAAGGGTGGCGGGTGTATGGAACAAGCTGCCAGAGGAAGTAGTTGAGGCTGTGACTATCCCAACATTTAAGAAACAGTTGGACAGGTACATGGATAAGATAGGGTTAGAGGTGGGACTACTGTAGCTGGGACATGTTGGCCGGTGTGGGCAAGTTGGGCCAAAGGGACTGTATCACTCTCTGACTTCATCCTCCCGTGGTTTCAATGATTAACAATGATCCTGTTCTCAAGTCACTCACCTCCTTGTACCAATATTTCAGCAGACGAATCAAGTCTTTAACTTTTCCCGGATGCCGTTTCACAAATTTTCTCTGAAGTTCAGTGAAGCAGGGAGAGAATTCTCCATCCATGACCTTATTTTCATTTACAAAATTGATTAAATTGAGATGCGCATCACTGAAATTGCACTGTGGTGCTGGAAGAAATTAAATGGGAGATGGTCAAAAGACAATTCCTTAACAAAAGCTGTCCTATAAACTCATCCAAGACAAAGCAGGCCATGAGTAATAGGAGCAGAATTAGACCATTCGGCCCATCAAGTCTATTCCGCCATTTAATCATGGCTGATCTATCTCTCCCTCCTAACCCCATTCTCCTGCCTTCTCCCCATAACCCCATACAGTTACCAAGCAACCTTCCAAGGGGTTATCTGTAAATTTAATCCAAGGTGCTGACTAAGGCGACATTACACCTGGATGACACACAAAGGTTCTGATGGTAAAACCAGCTGCCCTCGAACCCGTCCGTCCACGGTTTTGAAGGGTATTTGTTCACTGCCAGACAGCAATGATATAGATTTAAGTTTAATCGGTACTATATAAAAGTACAATCAAGTCAAACTCAAGTACAATAGATGGAGCAAAGAGGAAGATAGAGTGCAGAGCATAGTTTAGTTTTGAGACACAGTACAGAAACAGACCTTTCGGCCCACCGGGTCCACACCGTCCAACAATCCCCGCACACCAACACTATCCTATTACACAAGGGACAATTTACAATTTTACCCAGCCAATTGGCCTACAAACTTGTACGTCTTTGGAATATGGGAGGAAACCGGAACTGCCGGGAAAAACCCACGAAGGTCACGGGGAGAACGTACAAACATGATATATGAGCATAGTAGAGGAAGAGGGTCGCAGATTTCAGTGCTGAGTGTCAGTGTGGATTCTGCCATAGGGTCAGTGTGTGAGTATGGATCAGCTCATGGATATGGAAGGTTCAGAGGGATATGGGGCACCTTGGTCAGTGTGGGCCAGTTAGGCTGAAGGGCCTGTTTCAATGCTTTATGACTCCATGTAATAATACTTTTAATTCTATGTCACATGAGATTGCTATAAATTCTTACTTAATGCATCATAGGTTGGCAGAACATCAAATTCCACACTCTCTGAACTCTTTTTCGATTGCAATGTGAAGCTCATAGATTTGGGTGGGTTATCGCTTGAACCTTTCGTGATTTGAATATCATGAATCCCATATGCAAGGCTTCCAGAGCATTTTTCCAGCATTTTCTGAATTTCCTCCAGGACTTCCTGCCTGTTGTCTCTCTGGTCCTGGAAACTTTTGAAGCAACTGAGAAAGATGACAAGATCGGCATCCGAACTATTTCTTAAAGCTGTTCCTTTTCCCGATGATCCACCCTGACAACCACAAAAAATAAAACATTATTCATAATTTTTTTAAATATTTGCAAACTTACACATTCTGGGTAGATGATATAAAAAATGCGACTCCTTTCAATCTTCATCATAATTCAGAATTGTATTATCGTTGTGTA
This sequence comes from Amblyraja radiata, assembly GCF_010909765.2. Taxonomy (NCBI): domain Eukaryota; kingdom Metazoa; phylum Chordata; class Chondrichthyes; order Rajiformes; family Rajidae; genus Amblyraja; species Amblyraja radiata. Next base: position 30,086,663 of record NC_045980.1, on the reverse strand, counting down.
GGAAGGAACTGCAGATGCTGGTTTACACCAAAGATAAGACACAAAAAGCTGGAGTAACTTAGCGGGTAACTTAGCATCTCCGGAGAAAAGGGATAGGTGATGTTTCGGGTCGAGACCCTTCTTCGGACTGAGAGTCAGGGGAGAGGGAATCAAGAGATATGGAAAGGTACATGGAATAAATCAATGAAAGGATGCTCTGGGGGCAGAATTATCGATGGTGGATTTTTTTTCTACCACTGCACTGTGAATTTTCCGCTCTTGAGAGCAGTTGAACAATCACCCCTCAAATATTCCCCAAGTAGAAATACTATGCATCAAAGGTGACGGTTGGCATCACCATCCAGCCTGCTCCTCACAGGAGGTACATATGCCTTCTTATTTCAGTTTGGTTCATGGAAACAGGCCCTTCTGCCCACCGAGGCCACGTTGACCACCATTCATACTAGTTCTATGTTATCCCACTTGCTCCTCCACTTCCAACACACTAGGGGCGAGGCTGATTAACCTACAAACCCGCACAGCTTTGGGATGTGGGATGAAACAGGAGCAACCCGGGCGGTTTCAGGGAGAACGTGCAAACTCCACACGGACAGCACCCAAGGTCAAGATCAAACCTGGGTCTCTGGGCCTATGAGGCAGCAGCTCTGCCAGCTGCATCACTGTGCCGCCCACAAATGTAGACTTTCCAGGAAGTGAAGTGGTGCGAGAGAACCCTTTGCAGATAACTGCATCCTGTCCAGATGATTGCAGTCCATTCTAACATGCCGGTGAGCCGGTGAGAACGAAGGGGGGCCTGTTGGTGGAGGCAGTAGATAGGAACGTTTGCCAATCTTTTGTAATTTTGCCAGAGGCGTGACAACACTTGTGCACTGCCTGGGTGAGGTCTGCCTGTACGCTTTTACTGGGTTGATGAAAAGCAAAGCATTTCACTGTACCATCTGACAATAAAATATAATTGAATCATGACCTTCTGGGTGGCTCTGGTAGGCCCATTGTTGGCTAGAACAATACAATGGGGTGAAATGTGGAACTGGTTAAACAACTATTGTGGAGGGAGGGGGCAAGGGTGGAGGGTTAGTAAATTTCACTTTACACATTGGAGAATGCAACGTTCCTACTGCTGGGTTGATCGACAGGATGTTTAAGGGACAGGCTCCAGGCTGAAACATGACTAAGGTTAGACACAAGATGCTGGTAGACAAAATGCTAGAGCATTTTTGACTACCTTCGATTTTCCAGCATCTGCAGTTCCTTCTTAAACACAAAATGCTGGAGTCACTCTGCAGGTCAGGCGACACCTCTGGAGAAAAGGAATAGGTGACATTTCCTGTCGAGACCCTTCTTCAGACACTGCCTGACCCACTGAGTTACCCCAGCACTCTGTGTCTGTTTGTGGGAGGTAAACTTGGTGTGTTTTCTCTGCATTGTTGGAGGTTGAGGGGAGACCTGGTCGAAGAACATACAATTATGAGAGGCATAAATAGGCCAGATATAGTTAGAACCTTTTCTCCAGTCTCAAGATGGGTCCCGACCTGAAACATGGCCTATCCATGTCCTTCGGAGATGCTGCCTGACCCGCGGAGTTATTCCAGCAATTGTTCTTTTTTTGATTGTAAACCAGCATCTGCAGTTCCTTGTTTCTACACATAAAAGTCGGAGCTGGTTTAGCTCATAAACAGCTATCACAGAGGACGGGAGATTCTAATGCCCCTGTCCCACTTAGGAAACCTGAACGGAAACCTCTGGAGACTTTGCGCCCCACCCAAGGTTTCCGTGTGGTTCCCGGAGGTTTTTGTCAGTCTCCCTACCTGCTTCCACTACCTGCAACCTCCGGAAACCACCAGCAACCTCCGGGAACCGCACGGAAACCTTGGGTGGGGCGCAAAGTCTCCAGAGGTTTCGGTTCAGATTTCCTAAATGGGACAGGGGCATAATTGTATCTACTTTGCTCATTTTCTATCCATCAATTCTCGTTGAAGCTTCCAGGGAGAAGGCAGGAGAATGGGGTTGAGAGGGAAAGATAGATCAGCCATGATTGAATGACAGAATACACCCGGTGGGCCGAATGGTCTAATTCTGCTCCTGAAACTTATGAACCTACGACTCTTTCGCAAGTATAGGGATCAGAGTTACTCCAGCACTTTGTGTCTTTTTGTTTATAAACCAGCATCTGCAGTTCCTCGCGCCTACAAAGTACCACCAGAGCAGTCTCCACCAAATCCTCTACATGTTTGCAAGGATGTGCCATCCCATGTCAATAAAACGCCCCCATTCATAAACTAAAGACATTATTTTAAATAATTAATTGTGGTCAGCAGCGGTTACAATCTAAGCGACTCACCTTCACGGCTCTGATGACACTAATGTTGGGTTGATTCATGAAACATTGGTTCTTTAAAAACTCGCAGATTCTCTTCACGGCTTCCTTCATGCCGTCATTGAACCCGCTGGGCTCCAAGTTTCTTTTAATGAAATCGTCCAGCTTCTTCACATCTGTGTGGTACAGGTCTCCGCCGTTTTCCATCGTTGATTTTCGCAGGCAGCGGCTTCTGGCTTCAACTCGGGCGCCGTGGATTCTGAAGTCGCTGATGCTCCAAATAAGATGTGAACTAACTGTGTCACACCGACCTCCTTATATTGATGTCGCTGGCCCCTCCTTCAAATATTCAAAAATATACGCGAAGATAAACATCTCATTGCAACACCATATTAGACACGTCTTGATCTGGGCACTAATCTTCAACCAGTGGTCAAACTGCAGCACCACACCCTCTATGATCCGTTTCAGTGGAAGTTCCCAGACTTTCGGTTTCATTTTTCTATTGCTGTAAATTTCGAGTTCTCCTTCCTCTCTCCCCTTTCCACAGTCAGATTGAACAAGGATACTGACCCTAAACATACAAAAAATAACAAAAAAAGTACTGGAAGAACTCTAAGTGAGGTGACAAGTATAACTGGGGCATGTTGGCTGGTGTGGGCAAGTTGGGCCGAAGGGCCTGTTTCCATGCTGTATCAGTCAATGATTCCAGCATCTGCAGTTCCTTGTGCCTCTTGGTTCTAGTAAATCATGACCCACTAATCCTGGTCAATTCTACCTGTAATTATAGCATTTCCCTTTCATTTACCCCCCTTCCACGATCTTCAGTAACCTGCAGATATAAGAAACTGCAGCTGCTGGAGCAAAAAGTGCTGGAGGAACACAGTGGCTCAATTGTCCCTAGTGTGTAGGGTAGAATTAGTGTTTGGGTGAGTGCTGGTCGGCATGGAGTCGGTGGCCTGTTTCCACGCTACATCTCTAAACTAAAACCATATTAAATTAAACAAAACTAAACTAAATAAAAAGCAATACGTGCCTTTCCACAGACGTTTAAACTCGAAACCCACTGCTAGCAAACAGCACTTGAGCATCAGGGATTCACCTCTGCACAATAATACAGCTCTACTGCTGTGAGTGCAGCGTCCTGAGAGATCACATTGTAGACATGGAAGTCTTTTAGACTTTAGTGACACATGGAGAACGTGGATAGGTAACATTTTTTGTCTTTTAGTGAAACAATGTCAAACCTGATTTAGAAATAATCGCAACAATTCATTCAACAGAGTTAAACACACAGTGTAATGACATAAATAATATTCCTGTTTGTTTAGTGCAGTTCATTATTCATTCATGGCATTCCTTTAAATGTTTTGCTTTCGACTGAAGAGCTACAGTGTGGAAGCAGGCCCTTCAGCCCACCGAGTCCGAGCTGACCACTGGTCACCTTGTTGGCCACTATCCTACACAATTGGGACGACAGATGGCACAATGGGCTAAGTGTTCGGCTGGCAACCGGAAGGTAGCCGGTTCGAATCCCGCTTGGAGTGCATACTGTCGTTGTGTCCTTGGGCAAGACACTTCACCCACCTTTGCCTGTGTGTGAATGTGTGTGAGTGATTGGTGGTGGTCGGAGCGGCCGTAGGCGCAGATTGGCAGCCACGCTTCCGTCAGTCTGCCCCCTAGCTACTTAGCTTACCACCACCGAGTGTGACTGAGGAGTGAATGAATAATGCGATGTAAAGCGCCTTGAGTATTAGAAAGGCGCTATATAAATCCCATCCATTATTATTATTATTATTACCATTTACAGAAGCCAATTAACCCAGAAATCCTGCACATCTTTGGAGTATGGGAAGAAAACTGAGCATCCGGAGAAAACCCATGTGGTCACAGCGAGAATGTACAAATTCCATACAGACAGCACCCATAGTCAGAATCAAACCAGGGTCTTTGGCAGCAACTCTCCCGCCGCACCACTGTACCCCCACCCCCCCCAAGAATGTCTTTGCCTGGTTTTGAACTAGGAACCTTTTTGCGTGTTAGACGAACGTGGTAACTATGACACTACAGAAACTTCTAACTATTGATTCTATCATCACAAACTCACCATCTGCTGCTGGGGGATTAGGAAGGTCACGTTCTAACGTTTGGAGATAGTGAGGTTGAAGGGGTACATTTGGGACAACAATAGGGGACTGATCTGTGGTCTTAGGCAAAGCCAGCCAGCTCTGATCAAGTGCTGGTCATTGTTTGTAAGCCACAAAACCTGTACTGTGCTCCGCACTAGGCATGCCAGAGAGGTGGGAGGCTTGGGGCCGTATTACTGGGGGAGTAATAACTGGTTTGGCAGGGGAATGGCAACTTGTAGGTAGAATCAGAAAGGAGAAAAGCCAAGCTGGGGAAAGTATTAAAATGTAGTTTAGTTTAGAGATACAGTACGGAAGCGGGCCCTGCGACCCAGTGATTCCCCACAGACCAGCGATCCCTGCACATTAACACTATCCTACACACACTAGGGACAATTTTACATTTTCACCATGCCATTTAATCTGCAAGCCTGTACATCTTTGGAGTGTGAGAGTAAACCGAAGATCTTGGAAAAAACCCACGCAGGTCACGGGGAGAACGTACAAACTCCGTACAGACAAGCACCCGTTGTCAAGATCGAACCCGGGTCTCTGACACTGTAAGACAACAACTCTACCGCTATCAAGACCCTTCTTCCCGAAACATCACTTATTCCTTTTATCCAGAGATGCTGCCTGACCCGCTGAGTTACTCCAACATTTTATGTCCATCTTTGGTGTAAACCAGCATCTGCAGTTCCTTCCTAAACATCTTGGATTGTCTGTCTATATGTGTACTGTATATAGAGTCATAGAGTCTTACAGCATGGAAACAGGCTCTTTGGCCCAACTTGCCCACACCAACCAAATTTCCACAGAAAACAATCCATGTTTATCCAACCTCTTCTTCTAGCTAACACTCCACGCACTAATCCAGGGAGCATTTCAGTCCTGGGCCTTTCCGTCCTGGACCTCTGTCAGAGTGAAGCCCAACGTATATTAGAGGAACGGTATTGCAGGAGGCTGGCACGGTGGCGCAGCGGTAGGGTTGCTGCCTTACAGCGCTTGCAGCACCGGAGACCCGGGTTCCATCCCGACTACAGGTGCTGTCTGTACGGAGTTTGTATCTTCTTCCCATGACTGCGTGGGTTTCCTCTGAGATCTTAGTTTTCCTCTCACACTCCAAAGGGGTAATGGTATGGAGGTAAATGTAAAAAACGAATTGTCCCTAGTGTGTGTAGGGTAGTGTTAATATGCGGGGATCGCTGATCGGCGTGGACACGGTGGGCTGAAGGGCCTGTTTCCGTGCTGTATCTCTAAACTCATAAACATCTCCATATTTCGCTGGGGCAGCTTACAACCCAGCAGTATGAATATTGATTTATTTAACCAAGTAACCCTTGCTATCCCTCTCTCTCCGTCCCTCACCCATCCTGGTTCTCCGACTAGTTCTACTGTTCTCCTGGTTAAATATTACTGATTGCATGCCGCGTTGTCACTGTGGAAGAAAAATTAATATCCTTCCTTACTTAATTTTGATTGGAATTGCACATGGTAATGAAAGGGTGGTTTTGGATGTGACAATTGGCAGCTCTCGCTGGCAGAAGAGGTTGTGGGAATCGGCAAAGTAAGATTAGACGTATTACCTCTTGTCTGGGAATGTGTTGGAGGGTGGATGGTAAATGCAGACATGAAATAGTAGAGGAGATAAGGAAGTTTATTTTCCTTTGTGAGAAGTTACAGTAGATCACCCGCTCCACCTACCGCTGGTAGCATAGAAATGTTACTGTAAATGGGGTGGCTCGGAGAGGGGATGGTGGCGTGGGCTGTCTGAAAGATGAGATAGAATAATGTCAAGATGCCCATGTATTGTGTTTGACTTGTATTAACCATCTGTTGTTGAATAAGATTAACATAAGTGAAACGTATTGTTATGACTAATGAAATAATTGGTACCCATGTAGTAGATAGTATATTTTCGTATAGCTGCATTTGACAAAAAACACAAGTTGTTTACTGCACAGTATAACTGTCGGCTAATTCTACAATGAAGTCATTGAACTGATGAGCAGTTTTCTGCCACCATCTCTCCATGATATCATGCAATAACGTCCCTTGAAGCTAACCTGCGAAGTCTGTAACTTTAATTTTTCCTTTAGTTTCCCTCTAAATTAATTTCTTCCAGTCACCTTCCGCTCAGCTAACAATGAACCATTCAACATTTCCTTACACTCATCTGCTTTGATCTGCCGTTTTCACACCTACCCTTCCATATCTCTAGACTTCCTCTCCCCTGACACTCAGTCTGAGGAAGGGTCTCAATGGGATGTCAGGACTTTCTTATGAAGAAAGACTGGATAGACTCGGATTGTACTCGCTAGAATTTAGGAGATTGAGGGGGGATTTTATAGAAACTTACAAAATTCTTAAGGGATTGGACAGGCTAGATGCAGGAAGATTGTTCCCGATGTTGGGGAAGTCCAGGACAAGGGGTCACAGCTTAAGGATTGAGGGGAAATCCTTTAGAACCGAGATGAGAAAAACATTTTCACGCAGAGAGTGGTGAATATCTGGAACTCTCTGCCACAGAAGGTAGTTGAGGCCAGTTCATTGGCTATATTTAAGAGGGAGTTAGATGTGGCCCTTGTAGCTAGAGGGATCATGGAGAGAAGGCAAGTACGGGATACTGAGTTGGATGATCAGCCATGATTATATTGAATGGCGGTGCAGGCTCGAAGGGCCGAATGATCTACTTCTGCACCTATTTTCTATGTTTCTATGTAATCCGAAACATCACCCATCCCTTCTCTGCTGAGATATTGCCTGTCCTGCTTTGTTACTGTGGCTGGGGTGAGGGGCAAAGAGTATGGGTAGCTGTGGGACTTACTGGATGAAGCAATGAAGACAAAGGCGGAATCAGCGAATCTAATATCGTACTTATATAACATAGATACATATAGATACATAGAAAATAGGTGCAGGAGTAGGCCATTCGGCCCTTCGAGCCTGCACCGCCATTCAATATGATCATGGCTGATCATCCAACTCAGTATCCCGTACCTGCCTTCTCTCCATACCCCCTGATCCCTTTAGCCACAAGGGCCACATCTAACTCCCTCTTAAATATAGCCAATGAACTGGCCTCAACTACCCTCTGTGGCAGAGAGTTCCAGAGATTCACCACATAACATCATCTTAAACATAGAAATACCCACAACTGATGGAATTAGAAGAGACTGGGAACAAGAATTAGCTATAAAAAATTCAAAAGAGAGCTGGGATAATCATTTACTACAGGTGCATAAATGTTCGATCAACGTACGACATACTCTCATCCAATTCAAAACATTATATAGACTATATTATTCAAAAATAAAATAAATAAATTCTTCCCTAATGTCTCACCCATCTGTGATAAATGTCTGTGTCAAGAAGCTAACATAGCGCATTCTTTCGTTTTTGTACAAAAATACAAAAATTCTGGAATGAAATATTTGACATCTTTACAAAATTAATTAAAATAAAACTGGTACCAAAACCAGAATGGATTATTTTTGGAATATCGGAAGGTAACCCTAAACTAAACGTGTTTCAGAAGAATTTACTCAATTATGGGCTAATAATGGGAAAAAAGCTTATACTTAAATTCTGGAAAAATGCGCCCACACCAACAATAAAAATGTGGATATCAGATATGTTTGAAACACTACATCTGGAAGAGATGAGATTCCTCTTAGCAGGCAAAGCAGACCAATTCCAAAAGACGTGGTGTACGTTTTTGGAACTATTACAAGCATGAGGTGCAATAGTAATTTAAAAAATAAATAAATAAATGGTTGGTAGTTCCCTTTCTGCGGAGTTTAATGTTATAATAGAGCGATTCTTTCTCCTTTCTTTTTCCTTCTTTTCTAGGGTCTACTTTCTTTCTTTCTTTACTTCCTTCTCTAACTTCTTTTCTAAGGGGCTTTCTTTTCTCAACACTCTCTTGCACCTTCACGACTCTTGCGCACTTTTCTTACTTTCTTTACTTCTATCTTTTTCTTAAAGCTTAAAAAATGAAGCGGTACAAAAAAATGTATTAAGACATATGTGTTGTGTATTATTGTAACTTACCGTACTGCTAATAAAAATATTTTTAAAAATAAAATTTAAAAAAAAGCTGTGGGAAAGTGTTCAAAACACAAGGATGCCGGTGGAACTCAGCGGGTCAGGCAGTGGAGAGAATAGACAGACGACATTTCGGTGCTGGGCCCTTTGTCAGACTGATTGGTGTCGGGCGGAAAAAAAGTTGGAAAATAACATAAAAGAGGACAGCAAGAGTTTCTTCAGTTATATAAAGAGAACAAAAGGCAAGAGTGGACGTTGGACCACTGGAGATTGATGCAGGAGAAGTGATAATGGGGAATAAAGAAATGGCAGAGGAGCTGAATAACCTTTTTGCATCAGTCTTCACAGTGGAAGACACCAGCAACATGCCTGAAATTCGAGAGAGTCAGGGGGTGGGAGTTAGTGGAGTTGTCTTACGATGGGAGAAGGTGCTTGGGAAGGTGAAAGGGCTGAAGGTGGATGTCACCTGGACAGGATGGACTGCACCCTAGGGGTCTGAAAGAGGTGGCTGTGGAGTTTGTGGAGGCATTGACAGTGATATTGACAGGAGTGGTCCCAAATGATTGGAAAATTGCCCTGCCGCACAAAAAGGAAGCTAGGCAGAATAGTGGGAACTATAGGCCGGTTAGCCTGACTTCGGTGGTTGGTAAGATTTTAGAGTCCATTATAAAGGATGCGGTTACGGAATACTTAGAAGTTCACGACAAAATAGGCCAAAGTCAGTTTGGCTTTGTGTAGGGGAGGTCTTGCTTGACAAATTTGCTGGAATTCTTGGAAGAAGTAAATAGCTGGACAGTCAAAGGAGTCAGTAAATATTGTTTACTTAGATTTTTAGAAAGCCTTTGATAAGGTGCCACAGATTAAGTTGCTAAATAAGATGAGAGCCCACGGTATCAAAGGGCAGATACTAGCATGGAAAGCAGGTTGGCTGGATGGGAGAAGACAATATAGTGGCGATAAAGGGGGCTTTTTCTGGATGGCTGCCAGTGACTAGTGGAGTTCCGCAAGGGTCGGTGTTGGGGCCGCTACTTTTCACGTTGTATATTAATGATTTGGCGTGGGGATTGAAGGCTTTGTGGCAAAGTTTGCAGATGCTACGAAAATAGGTGGAGGGGCAGGTGGTGTAGAGAAAGTGGGTACTCTGCAGAAGGACTTGGACAGGCTGTGAGAATGGGCAGAGAAGTGGCAGGTGGGATATAGTATAGCAAAGCGTGGAGTAGGAAATTATTTTCTAAATGGGGTGAGAATCCAGAAATCGGAGGTGCAAAGGGACTTGGGAGTGCTGGTGCAGGATTGCCAAAAAGTTAATCTGAAAGTCTAATCAGCAGTAAAGAAAGCAAACTTAATGCTGGCATTTATTTCAAGAGGGCTTGTATACAAAAACAGGGATGTAATGCTGAGGCTCTATAAGGCGCTGGGAAGGCCACATTTGAAATATTGTGAGCAATTTTGGGCACCATATCTGAGGAAGGATGTGCTGGCTCTGGAGAGGGTCCAGAGGTTTACAAGAATGATCCCAGGAATGAGTGGGTTAACCTATGATGAGCGTTTGTTGGCACTGGGCCTGTACTCGCTGGAGTTTAGGAGAATGAGAGGGGACCTCATTGAAACCTGTTGTATAGTGAAAGAGTGGATGTGGAGAGGATGTTTTCACTTGTGAGAGAGTCTAGGACTAGAGGTCATATCCTCAGAATTAAAGGATGATCTTTTAGGAAGGAGATGAGGAGAAATTTATTTAGTCAGAGGGTGATGAATCTGTGGAATTCTTTGCTATAGAAGGCTGTGGAGGCCAAGTCAGTGGATATTTTTAAGGCAGAGATAGATAGATTCTTGATTAGTACAGGTGTCAGGGGTTATGAGGAGAAGGCAGGAGAATGGGGTTAAGGGAAAGATAGACCAGCCTTGATTGAATGGCGGAGTAGACTTAATGGGCCGAACGGCATAATTCTACTGTCCCTTATGACCTTAAAACGGAAGGGATGGGACAAAGCCTGGCACGTGATGGGTGTCATTTTCGCTCCAAATCCCCCGGGACCCTTGGAGGTTCTGCCCCTTAAAGCTTCTCAATCAGTTGAAACCTTAATACAGTGTCTGAAGAAGGGTCTCGACCCGAAACGTCACCTATCCCTTTTCTCCAGAGATGCTGTCTGACCCGCTGAGTCACTCCAACCTTTTTGTGACTATCTTCGGTTTAAACCAGCAACTGCAGTTCCTTGCCACAGATGCGAAGAGCGGTTATTTTCATGTTGCATTTAAGTGAAAATCAGTTACTTTGCAACCAAGAAATGCATGCAGTGATGGTGGATCAACAGCTGATTGCAGCTTCGATTCCCTGTGCTGTTATTGTATTTCGGATTCAGGGGGTCAGAAACGAATCCAAAAGTGAAATAGCCGGCGGCTCCGAAAGCGGCTGACTTTATTTCGGAAACGAAACTGAGATGACGTTTGTTTGTTTTGCAGCAGCGAGCAGCCTGTGAGTACTCGGAGGGAGGGGGGAGTGGCGCTGACGTTCAGAAACTTGGAAGAGGAGATAAAGCCAAAGGGAAGCAGCCAGAGGGAGCGGAGACGACTGCTAGACGCCGGCAGAGGTGTGTGCATCGAAGCTCGTGTCCCAGCGAACCAAGGGGGTTGAGGAATTTGCAAAGAGCGGAGCTCTGGAAAAAGAGACAGAGAATATTCTGCAATCAGATTCTGATCGACTTGTTGCGAACCCGACGAGGATTGTGAGGCTTCGGTTGGTAAGTTCAAAGTTTTGAACACGGGCAAATTCACAATTAAAAAAGAAATTACTGCCATTCTGCGCATCGGGTGGGAAATGCCATTATCAGCTGATAACATAGAGAGGCGAAGATTTAGTAGATAAATATTGGGATCAAGTGATGAAGAAGGAGCTGCAGATGCTGGAAAATCGAAGGTGGACAAAAGTGCTGGAGAAACTCAGCGGGTGCAGATCAAGTGATACTGGGTTAGCGTCGGGCGATGGAGGAACAGCACCTCGTCTGAAGAAGGGTCTCGACCCGAAATCTCACCCATTCTCTCTCCAGAGATGCTGCCGCTGAGATACTCCAGCTTTTTGTGGCCACATATTTCGCTTGGGCAGTTTACCACCCAGCGGTATAATCGTCGATTTATCTCATTTCAAATAATCCCGGCATTCTGTCTCTCCGCCCTCTCCCACTCCCTAGCCGTCTTATGACTAAGAGCTCCACTGCTCGCATCCCTCTGCTATCACCTCTTCCCTAGCCAACAACAAGTCTATTGTGGGCTCCACACTTCCTTGGTCGTCTGTTGCACGCCCTGACTTTTGTCCTGGCCGTTTCTTACCTCCAGTTCCCTCATCTCTATTTTCAGTCTGAAGAAAGGTCCCCGTTCCTTCTCCCCAGATATGCTGCCTTGGCCCGCTGAGTTATTCCAGTATTTTGTGTCTATGTATCTGCGGGTGAAATAAAATATCAGCTGTGATATCCCCAATAGTAAAGCGGCCCGAATGGCCTCCTGCTTCCAACATTCTTATGTTCGCGGGTTTAGTGACACCTGTTTCCGCTACTTCACTGGAGACACTTATCTCACTGGAACATTTAACACTTATCTCACGAGTGGCCCATTTAATACGATCCAGAATGTCGTTGGTCTTTACAATTAATAATACGCCCTGATTTTTGTCCTGCCCTTTACTTACCTCTAGTTCCCACCCCTCTATTTTCAGTCTGAAGAAGGGTCCCGGCCCGTTCCTTCTCTCCAGAGATGCTGCTTGTCCCGCTGAGTTACTACAGTGTTTTGTTTCCAGTAACTCAGCGGGTCAAGCAGCATCTGTGGAAGTCGACTTCTCGGGTCAGGACTATGATTTGGGACCATCCTTCTGCCTACACAGGTGCTGTCTGACCAGCTGAGTTCCTCCAGCAGTTTGTTTTTTATTGCCACGGATTTACTATTATTGTTTATTTGTTTTTATGTGTGTGTGTGTATATATATATATATATGTGTGTGTGTGTGTGTGTGTGTGTGTGTCTATATATATATATATATGTGTGTGTGTATATATGTATATCTATGTGTGTGTGTATATATGTATGTATGTGTGTATATATATATGTGTATATATATACTAACTATATATCACACACACACACAATTAACTTTTTCTCGTGCATTACATTGTTCACAGAGTGCTGTGTTTACATATCCTGTTGTGCTGCTGAAAGGGAGAATGTGATTGTTTTATCTGGGACATATGACAATAAAACACTATTGACTCTGATGAAAGTCTGCTCTCATTTCCCGGGAAGCGATGCAATCGCAGTGTTAAACGAAACTTACCTCACGGGGGACCTCTTCTGTCAGAAGCCCAGCATTGCAGCTCAGCCGCCCTTGGGAGTCTCACCCAGAGAGTTGTGAATCTGGAATTCTCTGCCACAGAGGCCAATTCACTGGATGTGAGATTCACTGGATGGAGAGAGTCATTTAGCTCTTGGGGCTAAAGGAATCAAGGGATAAGGGGAAAAAGCCAGAACGGGCTACTTATTTTGGATGATCAGCCATATTGAATGGTGGCCCTGACTCAAAGGGCCAAATGGCCTACTCCTGCACCTATTTTCTATGTTTCTAATATATTGGAATTGAAAGACTGAATTCAACTTCTGTGCAAAAAGATCGAATTAGAGTCAATAGTGCTTAATTAATATTTAGTATGAATATGGATTTCTCTCATTTTAAGTAACTTCTACACACACCCCTTCCCCTTGCCCCCTTCCTCCACCCTAATTGTTTAACCTGTTCACAGTTCACCACATTGTATCCGTCTTGATCACACCTTCCCGAGCCAACGATGGGGCAACCATCCTGTCTGAGGCCATTTGTTGCCAGGCCTGATTTCTCCTGGTCTTTTCTCATCTTCAGATGTTCCCTACCCCTCACCCCCTACGTCCAGAAGTGCAAGAGTCTCTCCAACCTTAGTTTCAGTTTAGAGATACAGCGTTAAAACAGGCCCTTCAGCCCACCGAGTCCTCGACAACCCGCCATCCCCGCACACTACCACACTATCCTACCCTACACATTAGGGACAATTCACAATTTTAACTAAGCCAATTAACCTACAATCCAGTACTTCTTTGTATTGTGGCAGGAAACCAGAGCACCTGGAGAAAACCCACACAGGTCAGTGGGAGAACGTACAAACTCTGTACAGACATCACCCATAGTCGGGATCGAACTCAGGTCTCTGGCACTGTAAGGCAGCAACTCTACAACTGTGCCGCTATGCAGTAAAGGCATTGATGTGCTTTCTTTTAGACTGCATCAATGTGCTGAGCCCAGTAAAAGTTTGCGAAGGATTCAGTAAGGTTAACCGAGGTTCAACAGGAGAAATAATTTGCCACCATTCCTCCCACCTCAAAGTAAAAGTCACTTTGTAATAAGTTTCGTTTATTGTCACGTGTACTCCAGTAATGTGAAATATCCAGCACACGGGACAATAAACTAAGTGTAACTGTGTGGATTTAACAATGTCATTACATAAATGCAGAATAGTTGGTTCACAAGTGATATAAAGGATGCTAATCTCTTCTCATTTTTCCACAGTGATTTGGCAAGATGAGACTCCAGTTGAAGTATTTGACCGGTGAGTCTTTCCAACTGGATGTCGACCCTAACATCCAGGTGTCGGCTCTCAAGGAGAAAATATACCAAGCAACTCAGGTGCCAGGTTTCCAACAGCGCCTGATGGTGCAAAACGGGCAGCAGGTGGAGCTTCGGGACAACAGCCGGCTGAGGGACTATAACCTCCCCCCTGACTCCACGGTCATGCTGCTGATCAGGAAGGAGGAACGCATACAGATAATCCTCCGCAACGTCAAGGGGAAAATGACAACGTACGACGTGCTGCCTTCTGAGTCCGTGCAGGAGTTTAAACAAAAAGTACATAGGCAGGAAGGGGTCACGCCCGACCAACAGCACCTGACATTTGAGAGCAACCAACTGGAAGATGGCCGCTTGCTCTCAGATTACAACATCAGATCTCAGTCCATCATCCAGCTCGTGCTTCGTCTGCGTGGTGGTTTATTTGCGCTCGACTGAACTAGATTAAAACTGTTAATTATATTTTGCATTCCTATTTTCTAATACTTGATTTAAAAGAGACCAGAGATGAGTCGATTTGTTCAATGTTCGATATTGTTCACTTTGCTTCTTTCTGCTGCCTATCTGCTTCATTTGGTTTAGTCTAGAGATACAGGAGGAAAGCAGGCCCTTCCACCTACTGAGTGCGTCGACCAACGATCCCTGCACGCTAACGCCATCCTACACACACTGAGGACAATTTACAAGTTTACTGAAGCCAATTAATTAACCCACAACCCTCTATGTATTTGGAACGTGGGTGGAAACCGGAACACCCGGGGAAAACCCACGCAGGACATGTGGAGAACGTACAAACCTCATATAGACAGCCCCCGCAGTCAGGATCAAACCCAGGTCTCCGGCGCTGTAAATAGCCGCAGATGAGTGATCATCTCGGATGAATAAAGCCGATCAAGTTGGATCAGCTGGCCACATTTCAGCCTTCTCAGCTTGGCCAAAAATGCAGTTTGTTTAAATCTGACACATTCCTTCATATCCAACTCTGTACCTTTTGTAGACACAAAATGCTGGAATAACTCAGCGGCATCTCTGGATAGGTGATATTTCGGGTCGAGACCCTTCTTCAGACTTCGGTTCAGAGGTGTGCATTGTAAACCGGCGTGGTCCAGATGAATCTGATTCCTACGAGTTCACAAACCACATTGGCTTCTCACTTATTCTATGGCCAAAGGATAGCTGATCTATCCTCCAATCTATAATGTGAAATACTTCACCATACAGGAAAAAAAATCACATATAAAGCATAGAACAACCGTCACCATGCTGAGAAATGCTTCCACACACTCTGCAAATCATTGCTTCAAAATTACCGTCTTCATGTTTGAGTTCTAAATGCCTTTCAATGTACTGTTGATGCAAAATCCAATCTACTGTGCAACTAAAGCATTCCACATTAATAAATATATAACTGTATGAACACTTGTGTTTTTGTCACTTACTTCACCCATTTGCAGGGTCATGTTGGGTCGGGGCAGGTAAGCAATTGGCGGAACCAGGTGTGGAGGTATAGGATGGACAGATGGTGTCAGGTGGGAGAGAGGGGTGAAGGTGGAGTTGGGAGTGGGCGGCTGGTGGGTGATAGGTAGAGTTGAGAGCCACGTAGGGTGAGGGGGAGAGTGAAGGAAGAGGCAGAGGCTGAAAAGGAGACGCAAGAGGGTGAGGATGTGGGAATATAATAGGCAAGGAAGGTGGTATGTGGAATTAGATAAGGAGTGATGGTTGGCTGATGGAAGTGTTTGGGGGGGGGAGGGACACAGACCCAGTGGGTATGAGTGGGTGACAGACAAAGGGAATCAAGGGGAAGGGGGGGCATGAAGATGGGTGAGGGTGTGGGTTGGGAGGAAGGGCCACAGGGAGAGTGGGTTACCTGGAATTGGAAAACTCAATGTTCAGGCCAATGGGTTGTAGACTAAGCAATTGGAATGTGAGGTGTGATCCTTCCAGTTTGAGTTTTTCTTCACCCTGGCTGTGGAGAGGGTGGAGGACAGCTGAGTCAGCGTGGAAATGGGAAGGCGAGTTGAAATGGCATGCAACGAGGTCAGGGTGGTCTTTACGGATAAAACGCGGGTGTTCCACGGGCTGAGGACATGATTGAGGTGCTAAATTAAAACTTTATGAGTTCGCCTTCGTCATGGAAGAAGATACTAAAAGAAGACAAACAGATTCTGTGGAGTCAGAGATGTTCGATATTTTGGGTCAAGACCTTGCACCAAGACTGAAGGTGAGGGGGGCTATAATTCCTAAAGAAGAGGCGGAGAAGGCCAGCTGCAAATCGAGTGGATAAATCACCTGGTCCAACTGGAATATATCTGAGGTTGCTATGAGGTAATTGCAGAGGCCCTGGTCATACTTCTCCAAGCTTCTGTTGGTTGGCATGATGGTTTAACTGGAAATTTGCAAATGTTACACCATTGTTCTAAAAAGGAAATAGTGTGTGGCACAGTGGCGCAGCTGGTAGAGCCGTTGCCTCACAGCGCCAGGGACCTGGGTTCGATCCTGATCTCAGCTACTGTCTGTGTAGAGTTTGCGCATTCTCGCTGTGACCGCGTGGATTTCCGGGTACTCCGATTTCTTCACACATCTCAAAGACGTGCGGGTTTGCAGGTTAATTGGCCTCTGTAAAATTGCCCCTAGTGCATAGGGAGTGGATGAGAAAGTGGGATAACACAGAAGATGGTGTGAACGGGTGACTAGTGTGGACTTGGTGGGCCGAAGGGCCTGTTTTCATTCTATCTTTCAATTAGTTTAGAGATACAGCGTGGAAACAGGCCCTTCGACCCACCGAGTCCTCGCCGACCAGTGATCCCCGCACACTAACGCTATCCTGCACAAGCCGGGGACAATTTACAATTTCGCCAAGCCAATTAGCTTACAAACCTATACGTCTTTGGAGTGTGGGAGGAAACTGGGACTCCCGTGGAAAACCCACGCAGGTCACAGGGAGAACGTACAAACTCCGTTATGACAACACCCATAGTCAGGATGGAACCCGGTTCTCTAGCGCTGTGAGGCAGCAACTCTACAGCAACTCTAAATTTTATCCAAACGTCTCTCCCAGATACGATAAATGTTTGTTTCAAAACGCTAATATAACACATTCATTTGTAGGATGTACAAAGTTGAATAAATTTTGGAGTGATATATTTGATATATTTACAAAGCTCTTCAAGTCAAGAATAGAACCCAAAATGGAATGGATTATATTTGGAATAATAGGAGAAGATACCAATTTAAATAAAGACCAAAATGTTTTTTTTAATTATGGGTTAATAATTGGAAAGAAATTGATACTTAAATTTTGGAAAAATACAGCTATACCAACTGTTAAAATGTGGATTAGGAATATGATGGACATAGCACGCCTTGAAGAAATGAGACTCCGACTAATAGATAAATATGACCAATTCTTAAGGAGTTGGTCTCCTTTCATCGACTTTTTGGAATCATGTGATGCAGCGGTACCATAAGGATTGCTGATTTCAGTTCATGACGTGGATAGATCTACATCTCCGAATATAGATTTGAAAAATTCTCTTTTAAGGGGCCTTCTCTTCTATTTCTACTTTCCACCTTTTCTTTTTTATTTTATTTTTTTAAAATTTTTTTTTTTTATATACACACTTCACATTTTTCTACTTTCTACCATCTATTTTTCCACTCTTTCCCCTTTCTATTGTTTTCTTTTTCTTGTCTTGCTTACTTCCTTCTCATAACATAAAACCAGAGGCTGTACATGGAATGGATTACGGTATGACATAGTTGGCACCTAAAATTAGGTGCCACTGTATTGTTTTGTATTGTATTAACTTCTAATAAAATAAACAAAAAAAACAAAAACAAAAAAAAGAAATGTGGTTGGTGTGGTTTACAATGACTTGCAAAACGTTTGTAAATGGTATCAGCTTAGTAGCGGAACATTGAACACAGTGTTGATAGGAAATTGGCTAAGTACAGGAAAGTGATTAGCAAGTGGTCAGTACAAGGATTGCTGGTTCCCTTTATAAATAGATTAATGGCTTGGTATTGGGGGCCAAGTACACAATTTTCAAATCTTGAGATGAAATGAAAATTGGACATGCTGTTAGGAGGATAGGAAAGTGTCAAGATTTGTGAAATGTGTGAATATATAATGGCGTTGATTAGCAAATGAACAAATAGTGATATGAGTAAACATGGTTTTGTACAATGGATAGGCACATGGATATGCAAGGAATGCAAGGATATGGAGTATGTGCAGGTAGATAAGAGTTGGTCTAGACTTCATGTTCAGCACAGACGTTGGGGGCCAAAGGGTCTGTTCTTGTGCTGTTCTGTTCAATGTTCGGTGTATACATGAGTAGTTTGGGTGTGGAATGTACAGTTAGGGAAAGCAGGAAGAGTGGATTCTATTGTATTTTTCATGGGAGTTGGATAATTGTATGAAAATAAAGAATTTGAAGGATTTTAAGGGATGAGGGCTGGAAAATGGAACTAGCTTGATTTCTCATATTGATATGAGATCGATGGACTGAATGGGCTATTTCTGTGCTATTGATGAAGCCGAATTTTAGTTAAAAATATAAGAAGATATTAAATTGGCTTCTGGGCTAGCTTACAGCTTATATTTAGTCTCAAATTAGGCTTGCCTCAGGTTGCGGGTGTGTGGAATAATAAATCCTATAACATTGTCTCCCAAGTGAGGAAGTGACAGAGAAAGAAACAGCTAGTCACATCTTTGAAGTAGGATGCCGTAAACCAAATGACCAATGTTCATGGGGGAGGAGGCGATAAAGGAAGACAGAAACAGCTAGTCACATCTTTGAAGTAAGATGCCATAAACCAAATGGCCTATGTTTATGAGGGACCAAGTGACAGAGAGGGAGCAGCGAAAGAGCTAGGGTGATCTCTTTGAAGATAAAATGTCGTAAACCAAATGGCCAATGTTATCTTGTACCATGTGACAAAAGGCCTTTGATGTGATGCCTTTTCCTGTACCTCTGACCATGACTAATGTCTGGAATGTGATAAGGTGACAAAGAAACACTATATAATGCAATGTAATTCTGTTGTTCAGAGAAGGGGACCGAGGACAGTCGAGTGTCTATATTGGTCACTTAGCTGGAATTCTCGCTCCCTTCCATCGGCCGATGTTAAGTAAAGTTTTGAACTGGTCTACCAAACAGTTGTGTGGTGTCTGTTTATTAAGAAGCGAACCTGGTTTAGTTGTTAAGAAAAGTAGCTTTTTCATTGGCGTAGTTATGCAGGCCTCGCTGGGACCACATCAACAGCTGACTGTGCAAGAGGTTGCAGAGGTTGCCGGGATTGGAGGGGAGATAACTGAGCTCTATCGGCCCCCTTGTAAGACCGACTCCCTAGAAACTCCCGGAAACGTCTGTGATCCTTCAGCAGACATTGAATTGGTTCCCTGCCGAGGTTCTTAGAAACAGACAAAGGTAAGACCAGTTGGGCTTTATATGTTTTTTTTAAGAAGGGATTGTGTATGTATTTTTAAGACAGAATTGTTCATGTATTTTTAAGAAGGGCTTGTGTATATTTTTAAGAAGGGCTTGAGCGGTTTCTCTGTCTATCTCTCTTTGTTTTCTCTTTTTCTCTCTCTACTAAGGGCTCATCGGCCTCGTTGAGACATCCGTGATTTGTCGGGTTGAGATACGGTGGTTGAGGTGTGCATCTGGCTTATTGAGACATCCGAAGAGTTGTCGGATTGAGAAATAAGTGGCGTTGTATATTAAGTTTAAAAAGTCTGCCAGGTTGAGAAACTGGGGTCTCAAGTAGCGAGTCGGCCTGGTTGATATATTTGGAACAATTCGGAATTAAAAAGTCCGCCAAATTGAGAAACTGGGGTCTCAAGTAGCGAGTCGGCCTGGTTGATATATTTGGAACGATTCGGAATTAAGAAGTCTGTTTTCTCTTTCTTTCTATCTATCTATGGGGAATGCTCTGGATAACAGTCCAACATATGTGTTATTTGAATCCTAGGTATAATAAGAAATTTAGAATGTTAAGTTACAAGTTGACCAAACGGTTAGGGGATGAAGCCTGGCCAGTAGGGGGAACATGGAATGTAGAGACATTTATATGGGAAAGGAAGGCGGGAAAGAAATGGAAGTAAGGAATTAAAACATGGGACGCAGACGCAGTGAAGAAGCATGAGGAGAGTATAGAGTTTGAAGTTGGATGGATGCTGTATGTAAGAAGGGGATAGAGTTAAGAAACAAGGATAGCACTCGGAAAGGATGGAACGTATTGCAACTAGAATGCCAGTGGGCAGAGGAACAAGAGAAAAAAATTAAAAGACAGACAGGAGGTGAGAAACAGGTGATGGTTAGTACAAAATAAACCCAGTACTGGTAAATCTTCTGGAGGAGACTTCATGTCTGGCACGACGACCCTATTTGGTAATGAAGATGAGGAGTTAGATAATCTTGGGAGATGACCACCTCCCTATGCCCTACCAGTAGCAATGGCATCCTTACCTTTGACAGTTCCGTCAGTAACATCCATATACCTTGAAGTTCTGACCTTACAAAGCTCCCCAGGATTGGGAGCACGGGAATGCCTTTCTGTGCGTAATTTGTTTAACGCATTGATGCTACCAGAACAGCTGGTCATTGTTAAATGTACTGCACACACTGGTGCTGGGGACCCTATAGCAAAGGACAATGAGTTGCCGATAGTGTATCCAAACAGGCAGCCTGTACATCCAAATGCGTAGTGACAGCACGTAAACAGATGCTAGCAAATAGAACGGTCCTGCCAAACATGAAGGAGGTATGTACATTACAGAGGGACGCCTCTCATATATAATAATAACTATGGAAACAAGAGGGCTGTGCCATTGATTCAGCACACCCCGCTTGGACAAGTTGGTGTATTCGATACATTTTTACTCGTCTTACCCATGCTGGTAAGGAGGGAATGATAGGATAACAAAGGAAATGTGGTGGCAGGCCTCTGAATGTAAAATTTGCCAACAAAGTAATCCAGGCAAATTTTAAGATACCCTCAGCGGTGACGCCAATGCCATCACGATCGTTTGAATGCATACAGATTGATTTTATTGAAATGCCAAGGGCCCAGTGTTATAAATATTGCTTAGTGATTTTAGATTTATTTAGCAGGTGGAGTGAAGCTCTACCAACCACTAATAATACTGCTGAAACTACAGTAACATTGTTGTTAATCCCAGGTTTGGCCTACCTACTGTCATAAACTCAGACAATGGTCCTCATCTTAACCACTATTAATAAGGAAAAATGTGCACATTTTAATATTCGACTGCAATTTCACTGTGTACACCACCCACAGGCATCTGGGATGGTGGAAAGAGTCAATGGGGATTGCAAAACAAAATTACCCCGGAGGTAAATCCTTTTTCTGACAGGCAACTATGTTATTAAAAAATTGGGGATGAAGGAAAATTTGATGGAGAAATGAGGATAAGGTAGGGAGACTGAAAAGTCACGGGGAGTCTGACTAATCATGATCTGGATCAATGTCCAATTAGGGTTAGGTAACCAGGATTTTGGTAAACAGAAGTCTTGTCAGAAAAAGGGAAAGTAAATTACAAAGAGATGTCTTTGAAGATGAAATATTATATACTGCTGGTAAAACAATGTTTTTGTATATATACTGCTGGTAAAACAATGTTTTTGTATATGTACTGCTTGTAAAACAAGGTTTTTTGGATGTGGAATGTGTGAAATTCAAAGCAATGAGCAAAGTTGTGTGTCACTTTATGAAGTTTGTCCTTTAAAATGCAAATGGACAGTTTATGGTGTGCTCCTTTAAGAAACAGGCATGAATGGGGGGCGGAGCTATACTCGAATGATAAAATGTTGGTTGATTATAAATCTTTTGAGCCAAGTTAAAAAAAAAAGACTCATTCCGATTAAAGTGTTAAATGAGATTGGAAATGTCAAAATTACAGAGAAAAAGGAAATGTATTATTGATTACTGATTCTGAGTGAGTTCTTTTGGGAAAGATTGTTTTGATATGATAACAGAGGTTGTCTTTTAAAACGCAAATGAAGCAAGATTACTGTTTGCAAGCAAACAAAAAGATGTTGAAGCATGGGCTGTGTGAGGGAAATGATGGTAGATGAAAAATTGTATTATGACTTACAAAAGGGGGTTTGAGGGAACTCACAATGAGGGATGAAAGGTGAGAAGATAAAGTAGATTGGGGAAGAGAACATATTTGGAGAATTGAATATTCAGGTGGAGAGAGCCTCTTCGGATATAATTGGATTAAAGAATAAGTTCACAGGGAAGTGTTAAGAAGGAACTGGAGATGCTGGCAGATCAAAGGAAGACAAAAGTGCTGGAGAAACTCAGCTGGGAACAAGATTGATACAGGAAAAGCTGCTGTGTCCACCCCCTGGAGAGTGGGGGGAAGCCACCTACAGGCCCTGGGCAATTAACTAATTATGTATGGTCGGCAATTAACCCATGTCTTGCCAGATCTACATTCCCAGGTTGGAGGAGTTTTTGCTGGAAACCAGTGACCAAGGCCATAAAAGCTATACGATGATGGTGCTGGGACAAGAAGAAATTGAGATTGTGTTGAAAAGAACAACCAAGTGTTGCTAACAACATGAACTGCTGTAAAGATTGAAGATCATCGTCGCTGGATACATTTGATTGACTGTGAACAGTTTGTGGAAACATGGACGATGGGCTATTGATGCTCCCTTTATTCTGGGGTGGCCCAGCCCACATGGACTGAACTTTCTTCAGACTGGCAAGCTTGCGGACTAACCCACATTTAAAGGATGGTACACACCTCCTTTTAAACAAGATTGAAGTCAAACATGACAAGCGCAGCAAAGATAACCTGACTACAGACAGTAAGAGGTCTGCAAAGGCCAGTTAAATCTACCTGTTTTTGCCACAACCAAGGCACTGGTGTATTTTTAGGAAACAGTATATTTGTGACAGGGCATTGTTATGTTGCAAATGCAGTGCCACACAAGAGAAGCATGAACCAGTTACACCAGCACACGGGGAATTCCAAGCGAAGCCGAATAAAGGCTGAGCAAGTTTTATGATCCTTTTCCTGTCCTATGGTAGTATCTTAGTGTCACGTCCGGGGGAGGTTGGTGGCCATTTAAAATGTTTGGAGGGACTTGTGGAACGATTGTCCACTATGAATTGATTGTGTTACTAGTGTACTATTAATTTGTCTGGTGAGATGCTTATGGTCTTTCGTATGTACTCAGCAAGGACTGTAGTTATCAAAATTTTGATAAAAGGATGGAATGATGAAGCCGAATTTTAGTTAAAAATATAAGAAAATATTAAATTGGCTTCTGGGCTAGCTTACAGCTTATATTTAGTCTCAAATTAGGCTTGCCTCAGGTTGCGGGTGTGTGGGATAATAAATCCTATAACATTGTCTCCCAAGTGAGGAAGTGACAGAGAAAGAAACAGCTAGTCACATCTTTGAAGTAAGATGCCGTAAACCAAATGACCAATGTTCATGGGGGAGGAGGCGATAAAGGAAGAGAGAAACAGCTAGTCACATCTTTGAAGTAAGATGCCATAAACTAAATGGCCTATGTTTATGAGGGACCAAGTGACAGAGAGGAAGCAGCGAAAGTGCTAGGGTGATCTGTTTGAAGATAAAATGTCGTAAACCAAATGGCCAATGTTATCTTGTACCATGTGACAAAAGGCCTTTGATGTGATGCCTTTTCCTGTACCTCTGACCATGACTAATGTCTGGAATGTGCTAAGGTGACAAAGAAACACTATATAATGCAATGTAATTCTGTTGTTCAGAGAAGGGGACCGAGGACAGTCGAGTGTCTATATTGGTCACTTAGCTGGAATTCTCGCTCCCTTCCATCGGCCGATGTTAAGTAAAGTTTTGAACTGGTCTACCAAACAGTTGTGTGGTGTCTGTTTATTAAGAAGCGAACCTGGTTTAGTTGTTAAGAAAAGTAGCTTTTTCACTATTGCCATTCCATGATTCTTTGATGAGTAGTATTGCCATGATCGATTCATTTTTGAACTCAATGGAGAATAATTTTAACACATATAATGCATCTACTGCCTCCCTGAAAGTGGCAACACATGTGGATAAGAGTGGTAAAGAAGGCAAACGGTATGCTTGCCTTCACCAAATTTCCACAGAAAACAATCCATGTTTATCCAACCTCTTCTTCTAGCTAACACTCCACGCACTAATCCAGGTAGTATTTCAGTCCTGGGCCTTTCTGTCCTGGACCACTGTCAGAGTGAGGCCCAACGTAAATTGGAAGAACAGCATTGAAGGAGCCTGGCACGGTGGCGCAGCGGTAGAGTTGCTGCCTTACAGCGCTTGCAGCACCGGAGACCCGGGTTCCATCCCGACTACAGGTGCTGTCTGTACGGAATTTGTATCTTCTTCCCATGACTGCGTGGGTTTCCTCCGAGATCTTAGTTTTCCTCTCACACTCCAAAGGGGTAATGGTATGGAGGTAAATGTAAAAAACGAATTGTCCCTAGTGTGTGTAGGGTAGTGTTAATATGCGGGGATCGCTGATCGGCGTGGACACGGTGGGCTGAAGAGCCTGTTACCGTGCTGTATCTCTAAACTCATAAACATCTCCATATTTCGCTGGGGCAGCTTACAACCCAGCAGTATGAATATTGATTTATCTAACCAAGTAACCCTTGCTATCCCTCTCTCTCCGTCCCTCCCCCATCCTGGTTCTCCGACTAGTTCTACTGTTCTCCTGGTTAAATATTACTGATTGCATGCCGCGTTGTCACTGTGGAAGAAAAATTAATATCCTTCCTTACTTAATTTTGATTGGAAGTGCACATGGTAATGAAAGGGTGGTTTTGGATGTGACAATTGGCAGCTCTCACTGGCAGAAGAGGTTGTGGGAATCGGCAAAGTAAGATTAGACGTATTACCTCTTGTCTGGGAATGTGTTGGAGGGTGGATGGTAAAATGCAAACATGAAATAGTAGAGGAGATAAGGAAGTTTATTTTCCTTTGTGAGAAGTTACAGTAGATCACCCGCTCCACCTACCGCTGGTAGCATAGAAATGTTACTGTAAATGGGGTGACTTGGAGAGGGGATGGTGCCGTGGGCTGTCTGAAAGATGAGATAGAATAATGTCAAGATGCCCATGTATTGTGTTTGACTTGTATTAACCATCTGTTGTTGAATAAGATTAACATAAGTGAAACGTATTGTTATGACTAATGAAATAATTGGTACCCATGTAGTAGATAGTATATTTTCGTATAGCTGCATCTGACAAAAAACACAAGTTGTTTACTGCACAGTATAACTGTCGGCTAATTCTACGATGAAGTCAGTGAACTGGTGAGCAGTTTTCTGCCACCATCTCTCCATGATATCATGCAATAACGTCCCTTGAAGCTAACCTGCGAAGTCTGTAACTTTAATTTTTCCTTTAGTTTCCCTCTAAATTAATTTCTTCCACAGTCACCTTCCGCTCAGCTAACAATGAACCATTCAACATTTCCTTACACACATCTGCTTTGATCTGCCGTTTTCACACCTACCCTTCCATATCTCTAGACTTCCTCTCCCCTGACACTCAGTCTGAGGAAGGGTCTCAATGGGATGTCAGGACTTTCTTATGAAGAAAGACTGGATAGACTCGGATTGTACTCGCTAGAATTTAGGAGATTGAGGGGGGATCTTATAGAAACTTACAAAATTCTTAAGGGATTGGACAGGCTAGATGCAGGAAGATTGTTCCCGATGTTGGGGAAGTCCAGGACAAGGGGTCACAGCTTAAGGATTGAGGGGAAATCCTTTAGAACCGAGATGAGAACATTTTCACGCAGAGAGTGGTGAATATCTGGAACTCTCTGCCACAGAAGGTAGTTGAGGCCAGTTCATTGGCTATATTTAAGAGGGAGTTAGATGTGGCCCTTGTAGCTAGAGGGATCATGGAGAGAAGGCAGGTACGGGATACTGAGTTGGATGACCAGCCATGATTATATTGAATGGCGGTGCAGGCTCGAAGGGCCGAATGATCTACTTCTGCACCTATTTTCTATGTTTCTATGTAATCCGAAACATCACCCATCCCTTCTCTGCTGAGATATTTCCTGTCCTGCTTTGTTACTGTGGCTGGGGTGAGGGGCAAAGATCATGGGTAGCTGTGGGAAAGTGTTGAAAACACAAGGATGCGGGTGGAACTCAGCGGGTCAGGCAGTGGAGAGAATAGACAGACGACAATTCGGGGCTGGGCCCTTTGTCAGACTGATTGGTGTCGGGTGGAAAAAAAATTGGAAAAGAATATAAAAGAGGACAGCAAGAGTTTCTTCAGTTATATAAAGAGAACAAAAGGCAAGAGTGGACGTTGGACCACTGGAGATTGATGCAGGGGAAGTGATAATGGGGAATAAAGAAATGGCAGAGGAGCTGAATAACTTTTTTGCATCAGTCTTCACAGTGGAAGACACCAGCAACATGCCTGAAATTCGAGAGAGTCAGGGGGTGGGAGTTAGTGGAGTTGTCTTACGATGGGGGAAGGTGCTTGGGAAGGTGAAAGGGCTGAAGGTGGATGTCACCTGGACAGGATGGACTGCACCCTAGGGGTCTGAAAGAGGTGGCTGTGGAGATTGTGGAGGCATTGACAGTGATATTGACAGGAGTTGGCCCAAATGATTGGAAAATTGCCCTGCTGCACAAAAAGGAAGCTAGGCAGAATAGTGGTAACTATAGGCCGGTTAGCCTGACTTCGGTGGTTGGTAAGATTTTAGAGTCCATTATAAAGGATGCGGTTACGGAATACTTAGAAGTTCACGACAAAATAGGTCAAAGTCAGTTTGGCTTTGTGTAGGGGAGGTCTTGCTTGACAAATTTGCTGGAATTCTTGGAAGAAGTAAATAGCTGGACAGTCAAAGGAGTCAGTAAATATTGTTTACTTAGATTTTTAGAAAGCCTTTGATAAGGTGCCACAGATTAAGCTGCTAAATAAGCTGAGAGCCCACGGTGTCAAAGGGCAGATACTAGCATGGAAAGCAGGTTGGCTGGATGGGAGAAGACAATATAGTGGCGATAAAGGGGGCTTTTTCTGGATGGCTGCCAGTGACTAGTGGAGTTCCGCAAGGGTCGGTGTTGGGGCCGCTACTTTTCACGTTGTATATTAATGATTTGGCGTGGGAATTGAAGCCTTTGTGGCAAAGTTTGCAGATGATACGAAAATAGGTGGAGGGGCAGGTAGTGTAGAGAAAGTGGGTACTCTGCAGAAGGACTTGGACAGGCTGTGAGAGTGGGCAGAGAAGTGGCAGGTGGGATATAGTATAGCAAAGCGTGGAGTAGGAAATTATTTTCTAAATGGGGTGAGAATCCAGAAATCGGAGGTGCAAAGGGACTTGGGAGTGCTGGTGCAGGATTGCCAAAAAGTTAATCTGAAAGTCTAATCAGCAGTAAAGAAAGCAAATTTAATGCTGGCATTTATTTCAAGAGGGCTTGTATACAAAAACAGGGATGTAATGCTGAGGCTCTATAAGGCGCTGGGAAGGCCACATTTGAAATATTGTGAGCAATTTTGGGCACCATATCTGAGGAAGGATGTGCTGGCTCTGGAGAGGGTCCAGAGGTTTACAAGAATGATCCCAGGAATGAGTGGGTTAACCTATGATGAGCGTTTGTTGGCACTGGGCCTGTACTCGCTGGAGTTTAGGAGAATGAGAGGGGACCTCATTGAAACCTGTTGTATAGTGAAAGAGTGGATGTGGAGAGGATGTTTTCACTTGTGAGAGAGTCTAGGACTAGAGGTCATATCCTCAGAATTAAAGGATGATCTTTTAGGAAGGAGATGAGGAGAAATTTATTGTCAGAGGGTGATGAATCTGTGGAATTCTTTGCTATAGAAGGCTGTGGAGGCCAAGTCAGTGGATATTTTAAGGCAGAGATAGATAGATTCTTGATTAGTACAGGTGTCAGGGGTTATGGGGAGAAGGCAGGAGAATGGGGTTAAGGGAAAGATAGATCAGCCTTGATTGAATGGCGGAGTAGACTTAATGGGCCGAACGGCATAATTCTACTGTCCCTTATGACCTTAAAACGGAAGGGATGGGACAAAGCCTGGCACGTGATGGGTGTCATTTTCGCTCCAAATCCCCCGGGACCCTTGGAGGTTCTGCACCTTAAAGCTTCTCAATCAGTTGAAACCTTAATACAGTGTCTGAAGAAGGGTCTCGACCCGAAACGTCACCTATCCCTTTTCTCCAGAGATGCTGTCTGACCCACTGAGTCACTCCAACCTTTTTGTGACTATCTTCGGTTTAAACGAGCATCTGCAGTTCCTTGCCACAGATGCGAAGAGCGGTTATTTTCATGTTGCATTTAAGTGAAAATCAGTTACTTTGCAACCAAGAAATGCATGCAGTGATGGTGGATCAACAGCTGATTGCAGCTGCGATTCCCTGTGCTGTTATTGTATTTCGGATTCAGGGGGTCAGAAACGAATCCAAAAGTGAAATAGCCGGCGGCTCCGAAAGCGGCTGACTTTATTTCGGAAACGAAACGGAGATGACGTTTGTTTGTTTTGCAGCAGCGAGCAGCCTGTGAGTACCCGGAGGGAGGGGGGAGTGGCGCTGACGTTCAGAAACTTGGAAGAG